>NC_083623.1:6779739-6867239 GCF_963584025.1 Labrus mixtus
TAGTATTGGATTGGTTTCTCATGCATTGATTTTTGTTGCACATTGGAGTGTCACGTTCACCACTTATCATCAACACAAAAAAGGAGTCACATTTTAGCATCAATTAGTCTTCCACAGCCGATAGCTTTGTTCTGGTTTGAGTTTATTTTCGTTTGTAAAATCTATCCCCAGATTTTTCTGTTTGATTGAATTTTGTCATTTCGTTTGAGCTGCTTTCATTCTATAGTTTACGGTTTGAAATGAAACAAAGTTTGTCTGCTTTTATGTAACATAAGTCTATTTTAACAATTATGATTTGACTTTTTCATATAATAAGTCACATGATGATCAAAACTCAACCGAACTGAGTCATGTACCTAGTTTATTGGATAACAATTAATTGTCAGTTTTTTTGATAACGCAAAATTGATTATATAAGGATAACATGCCGAACATTTCCTCATTTAATCTTCTCCAATGGTATGATTTATGGGCTTATTTCTATTTTTGATTCATCAACTGACTGTATTCTCAATTTATTGCTTCACTGTCAATAAGTTGTCTCAAATTTGGTGCTGTGTTCAAATGGCTTGTTTAGTCTGATCATCAGTCTCACAACATAGACTGTATAAAACATGGACGTAGTCTCACCTGTCAGTCACGCCCCTAAGTATGTACATTGATGCAAAACTCTGAATCAATTTAATTGAATCAAAAACTTGTTTCACGAATTTTATCCCCAATGCAGTTATGAAGAATAAAAAGTAAGTATATGGGATCGGATGGAGATTCCTTGGCTTCATGGCAAGCCTCAAGTGGACACTCAAGGAACTGCAGTGTTTTGAACTTCAGCATTGGCTTCATTTTCAACACCAGAGGTTGCCAGTTTTCTGACTTTACTATCAACTAGAACGCAGAAAAAGCTTCCATTCCCTTATGTCTAAGAAGCAGCCAATGTGTTGCTGTTAAAAATATATCAAAGCAATACAATGATTATAGCTACTGAGCTCTTGAAAGCTGAGGTAAGAAAAATAAAAAGCCATGTGGGAACAGATTTACAAACTTCTTTTCATTTTCTCTAACCTGATTCTTCCGGGGCTTAGTAATTATCAATATGAATTACTGTTTAAGCTCTAGACAGGGTCTCCCTAAATTGCAAAAACATGCTACCTAGCGACCTTAGCCATAAGGTATGCTGACACAGATACTTCCTTCATGACATTGAGGAAATGGGTCAAAAGCAAAGACCATCACACATTGGACAGATTTTTCAGAAAGGTTATGTTCAGAAAAAAAAACGCTAACATTCATAGCTTCACTGAATCATTTATTATCCAGTCAATCAGATCGAATGAATGATAATTAAAATAACCTTTTATGCTTAAGCTTTTTTACACAGTGATGCTGTGTAAAGGGAATGTGAGAAGTATTGCTTCGTCAGAGAAAAAGCCCTTGAGCAAGGCATCAAGCTCCTACATGCTGTAGCTGAGCTGCTTGTTAATAATACTGACTGTTTAAACATGAAGAAAAACCTTGCTTTTGATTCTCTTTAATTCTGTGTAATCAAAGTTCTGTGGCAGTAAATGTTTTAGACGTGAATCAGAGCAAAATGTAAGAGTTTCAAAACATTTAATTTGCTCAATCACTTTCACACCAGCAGTATTTCTCAAACACAATGACTCGCTCTTTACTTGACATGGCTCAAGGCTACATAGTTCTATGACAAGCCCAAACCAACCAAAGAATGTGTGACATTACAAAACCACTGGTTTATTATTTCCTTTCATATTACGGATCAAATGAGTCAAGGCTAAATGAGTCACGCAGCAAGGTGTGTCAATAAAAACATGAATGCTAAATGACTTCAACAAAATATTTGTGCTTTTACATAAGCACAACCTAATCCACACTTTTGGAAAATCATCTTTATGTAATTTTCTTATAGGCTACGTGTTCTTCCTCAGTAGAGGCAGTTTGCAATGTTATGTAGCCTGTTGGTTAAAAAGTTGAGGTTCAAAGACCTAGTTGAGAAAACAATCTCACCACAAGGTGTATTTATTTGGATTTTTCTGGAGCTCTTTATCACATCACATCAACTTGAGTTTCAACTCAATCTTTAAAACATGATTTAATTATTTTGATCCTCTTCAATTTTATGACCATTTAGGAGATTCCATCGGCTGATGACGACCATATGGCTAAAAGCTCACATAGGGCCTACAGCTTGTAAAAAATGAAAACTGAGTTTGCTCAAGTTTTCACAAGGTTGTTTTTCATACCATAATTTGTAGTTAAAGACAGAGTCCGTCGCTTTTTCCTAAAAAAATAAAATAAAGACAATTACAAAAGTTATGTCGAGCAGAGTTTTGAGACAAGTTACAGTAAACATTTCCAGATAGGCCTACATCAATTAGGAAGAATTCAAATCAAACCTACATGTAAATTTGATTTGCTCTAGCACTTTACATAGTCCTACACAGTCACAAGCACATCAATTCTCCAAAGCACTTTTACTGCTCAAAATGCTGCCCAGTAGCCTAAACATGTTTAAAACATTATGTGAATTTACAACATTAATGCTAAACAACTCACCTTTTAATCCAATGAATAAGTATATATTCAGCCCACAGAAGATGTGTTTTAATCAAGTTATGAAAATGCATTTTCTGTCCACAAACAACAAAAATAAAAAAGCACCCTGCTACAAAAACCAGCATGGACCAGCATGATTTCTATGCTGGTCCGTGCTGGTTTATGTAGCAGGGCAGCTGCATTGTTAGCTTACAGAAGTTCCCATGTTCATTAACCCATTAAAGACAACTAAAGAGAACAAAATGTTCATTTACAATATGAAAGTTGGTAGAAATAGCATGTACTTACCCTTGGATTGAAGCTGTGAAGCTGTTCTGCATCTCACCAGCAAGTAGGCCTGAAGACTTCACAGCAACATGAAACAGAAGGAGTAAATAGCTACTAGAAAACTTAGCTAGTAAAAAGTGTGGCATAAACACAAATTATTTTCTCAACACAGCTGCCATGGCGCAACATAATTAGACTGTTGCCTGGGTAACTTAACTTTAAACATTACATTTATACACCAGGTAGCAAAAGTTGTTTACAACAGCAGCTAGCTAGTAATTCTGTAGCATGATGAGTGGGCAGTGTTGTGTGGTTAAAGTTGACAGCTATATGAAGGTAGCCTATGCTTTCATTTTTCAATACTATCTACCTGTCCAGGGAGGTGGAAGACGAATATGTCTGTGACTGATGAATAATGTTGTGTTATTTGAGACATTGTTAAATTGTTTCTAAAATATCAACCACATATATTTTACTGTTATGATTTATCAAAATTGAGCTATTATTTAGAGTTAGCTTCTTCGCAGGGAAAGAGAATGAGGGGCCTTGAGATGATAAATCAATCCCCAGTCTCTAGCACACAGTATATAGCAGAGTGGTGAGCTGAACCCCTGTTCTATGGCTCTGCTATCTGTGCAAGGACACCTTGTTGTTTAGTCTGAAAGGCCTTTTACAAGTCACAGAAGTGAAATAAATGTGTAAAAAGATGGGGTGCTAATGGCCTAGTGGTAAGGTGCATGCAGAGGTTATAATCCTCCAAGCGGGCGGCTCTGGTGTGACTTGTGGCTTCTTTCCCACATGTTATGCCCCACTCTCTCTCTCCCTGATTTCCTACTTTATCCACTGTCCTATCTAAATAAAGGAACACAAAAAAAGGACAAAATTATGTGCTCAAGACATCACTTTTAGTCTTTACACAGAATCTTATTTGTACTTTGGATAATGCTCTATTTGGTCATGGACACTGTACACTTTTACCACAAACGCACAGGTTTACTTCCAGTAAGATATTTAATCAGAAACTTGCTGAAAACACGGAGAACATCAGCATACTTTTCCTCCATCTTCACATATTTGGTGGAACATCTTTATCTCCTTGTGACATGTACTCCGAGGCTTTTTTAAGAGCAGCTCCTGAGGTTATTTTACACTCCCTAATGTCACTCAGGTTGTGTGAGGTGCAAATTGACCTTGCATATCACTGTACATGGTGTTATGTTGCACTGCTGTCACTTTAGCGTGTACAAGCAGACATGCATGGATTATGTTGAGGCACACATAAGAAGGGAAGACTGCATGATGAAATCTTTTTTTTAAAAGCACACCACAGAGCACACTATCTTCCAATCTGTCTGTTCATGTTAACAAAGGCTATATGTGTGTGTGAGTTGCATATATTCAGGATTTATAAACCCTTTTTTTTTGGTTCATCCCACCAGCTGCTAAAGGCCAGATTCTCTCCAGAGATTTCCAAATGAGCAATAAGTACACAATCGCACACTTAGTGCTGCAGGAATATGTGTTATAAAATGGACGTATATGCTTGGACAAGAGCTCCCAGCTGAAAGGGAAGCCAATGCAAATTCACAGTTTGTTTAGCCTCCTCTGACCTTTGGCTTTTCTGCCCGGCAAAATCCAACATGTGTGTTTCGAGTGACTTCTATGGCTATGAAAAGCCTGAGGTATGTCATAAATTTGCATTTGTAGCATTTTCACAACATGTCAGATTGTTTGTGCTCTTTTAGGCATAAACCATAGCTGAAGAAATGCAGTCAACAGCAGTGGTTTTATGGGAATATATAATTTAACTTTAAAAAAAAAAAAAGAGTAGATTTTTATATGGGGCCCCACAGAGGTTGAATACAAGCAGGATAAACAGTACAATTAATCACAGATGTTATTTATGGATGCAAAATGTTCTAGTTGTAGCACCTTAACTGTAAATATTTTGTCTTTGATTTTTCTTTTCTTATGAGAGAAAAATTGAATAACTTGGTTCTCATTTCAAATTGTATTAATCATAATGGTTACTCATGATATAATCTAATTTTTTTACTTTATTTTCATTACAACTCCAATGTATTTACTGTATCCTTTTACCGTTTTTCATTTAACTTCAGATTTTACAATTCCACAATTAATTTAGCAGACGCTTTTATCCTTAGTGACGTACATCAGAGAGTAAGAACAACACAAGGAAGGATCTAAAAGAGAGGAAACAAGTGCAAAGAAACAGATTCAAGTCTGATCGGACACACAGGTGCTGACAGGCAGTGCGCAGAGGCAGAGCGCTTACTAAAGTTTACTCAAGTATCTTTTGAGCATTTGTTGAGAAATACACCATGCACACACACACACACACACACACACACACACACACACACACACACACACACACACACACACACACACACACACACACACACACACACACACTTGAGCCTTTATTGGGCCCCACCTCCTGGTGCAGAGCGTAACAGTGTGTGTTACTGCAGAGGCAAATCAGACCTGCAGTGCCCACCATTACACACAAACACACACACACACACACACACACACACACACACACACACACACACACACACACACACACACACACACACACACACACAGTCAGTTCACTGTGGTTTGTTTCCCTCAGTGCCAGCTGCAGCCCGCTGTCCACCAGCACGTGCCAGCTTGATGTCCCATAAGGAACATGTTTGGTTTGTGACAGTGTGTGCGTTTGTGCGTATGTGTGTGCGCGCCGGAGGGCTTAGCCTAAAATCCCGTCACCCAGCTGCCTCCACTGTCAGATGGTCCCAAAGACCCACATCAACAGATGTACAGAGCAGCGATGGAGCAGGAGCACAAAATACCATCTCACAGCCAGTCCGTCTCCTGCAGCCTGTCTCTCCGTCTGTACCAAAGAAACCTCAAACCGCTCTGCTTTAAGACAGAAATATTAAGCAGACATGTCCTCTTCATTCACTTTCATCCTCAGCTTGTGAATGCTTTCGGCCATTTTGCTCTCAGTGTAGTACTCTGTATTTACAAATGCAGCACCGCGAGTTGTCCTTGGCTGTTGTAAAGAGCCACTTTTGGAACCTGGTGTCGGTTTACTGATGCAGTCTGGGATCAGAGGAGGTGGAGCATTAATGGTGACAGACATAAAGGAAACTTGGCATCACATCACATATTTGCTTTGCTCTAAGCAATGGCAATAAATAACACGGTTTATGCTAAATGATTGGGCAATGAAACAAACATTTTTAGTTCACGTTGATTTATGAAATCAGTTAGTGTATTGCTTGCTGCACATGTTTTCAAAGCCCACTGATGCAATTTATAATATCAGCCAAAATAAATAAACTATTTTAACTCAACTACAAGACATTAAAATCCAAATTTACCCAATTGTATGTTTTTTTGATTGTGCTAGGTAACCAGAGCATCCACTGGAAGCCAGTGTTAATGCAAGGGGAATGTAAAGCTCCATATAGCTTTAATATTCACATAAAAATCAGGTTTTTTTTGTAGATTTAAAGACTTCTTAACACTCTGTGATCACTTCTGAAAGTGTCTTATTAGAAGGTCATGCATTACCTGAAGTCAACTACCTATACCAGTTATTGTTTTTGGCCTTGTATTGTACTGGTGTATCAGTACCATGCAGTCATATGTAATGATGTGAAATCTCATGTCATAACCATTGGCACATATTGCTGCTCTCTCAGCCTCCACCCCTCTGGTTCCAGGCTTTACACCAGATTTTGGAGCCTGGCTGCAGGGATTTGTTCCCATTCTGCTACAAGAGCATTAGTGAGGCTTGTCGCTAACATGGGCTGAGAAGAGCTGCATCACAGGTTGTGTGAAGTCATTCAGTACCTTTTAGGAGCTCAAAGAGTACGTGCATGAATCTGATACTGCCTCAAATGATGTCACCTAAGTCATTGTTGGTTTCGGCTGGAATTTTGGGGGGGGGGGTTACATAAAAAAAGTGATCTGATTGTATCTCCTTAACCATATTTCAGCTCAAGGCCATCTTGAGATGACGAGATGAATTAACCTGTTATGATTGGATAAGTAGCTTTGTTATGTCGAGATAAAAATAAAAATAAATAAAAGGAGTACCGTTAATAAAAAGTCAGGCCTTCCGTATTTTTCTACGACATGTCAAGCTAAACTTTTGCTGGGGTTGCATTGTGGGAAATGTTGGCAGCAGGTTTTGATAAGAGCAGGAGAATGTGTAGGTAACAAACAGATCCTCATCTCTCTCCATTACTGTCCAACTTGACTTGAAATGTCAAATCAGTGGATCAGGGACCAGCTTACATCATGACAGCTCCAGACAAAAGGTGTGAAAATGACCTACATTACAACGAAGCTAAAAGCTAAAAGTAAAGGAATAGTTCTCCATTCTATATAAGAGTTGCAACTTTTATGATTCGTAGGGGCAAGAAAAGAAACTGGTTTCATCCGGACATCAACAAATATAACTTCCACAATATATTCCCAAAGGACAAACTGATACTTGGAGTACAGGACCAAGCCCTACTTCTGATGAAATTAAAGACATCCATACTGTTTATAAAATATCTGTAATCACTATCAGCCGCACTCTCCTCTCCTGCCTGTGACTCCACTACTTCCACAAAGCTGTGTAAGTCGATCCGGCCTTTCCGACAAGGGAAGGTCCTATTAGCGCCAGCCGGAGGCACCCATGGGAGTGAGGAGGAGAAATGTCCCACCCCACCACCACCACTCCACCAGGCATCATAACATTACTCATGAAACATTCACATCCTTACGTGGCCAGGAGGATCACGCCAGCCTCCCATTGGCCGAGACTGGATCGGCCCAGAACAGGAGAGAAGGTTCTATTGGAGCGCTGGGGCCGATGTGTGATGGCAGGACGGAGGGGAGGCTGGTGAGGTTATTGGTCGGATCGATCCAGACCATCCTCAGCTCCACACAGACGAGGGCAAGGGCACGGACTGCAGAGTTTCAGAGTTGCTTTTCTTTGAAAAGCAACAGTGAAGAGGATGGAAGTTACATTCAGATTTCTCGGTGAGGTGTCCATGCATTTAAAGTAAGACAGATTTGGTCATATTTGAACATTGTTGAAATAACTGGAGAAATGTTCTTGTCAGTGTAATTGTAACAAACTACTTAAATTTGAAAAACTCAATGGTAGTATCCCAATTTCTTTGATTTTTCAAAAAAACACTGCAAACTTATTTCACTGGACCAACTGTGCTGAGAAATATTTGAATTAACTAAAAACCAATGCTTTTTGAGGATTAGCGTCAGGATCCCGAATCTTAATTATCATCTTCTTGTCAAAAATCTCTGTTAAATCAACATGACTGGAAATAATCAGCATGGTGGCCACTCAACATTTTTGGGGACCATGTACTCTAAATCAACTGCAGTAGGATGTGTGATCCAAACTAGGTGAAACAGTTTAATATGCATTCACTGTCAGTAAGTATTTGACTGTCCTTGTGTTAGCAAGTTGTTGCTAACGTTCACATCCGGCAGAAACAGGAACATAAGCAGGGGATGTTTTTCTGGCCCTCTGAAGAACGTCACTCCAATACTCACTCTTATTTGAGCTCTGTTTTTGGTCTCCACCAACAACTGCAGGATACTTATTTCGCTTTGGATGCTTAATGATGCTTATTTAGTTTTGTGTCTAAGTTGTCACACTACGACTAAAAGTAAGTTGAAAATACATTTAATCCAAAAAATGTGTTACCTTGTCAGCCGAATGAGGTAGTTTTTTTATTTATTTTTAAACAATTAGCTTTAAGATGCCAAAACGTTTTAAAACCCAAGTAGAGTTGCAGAATTAAGTAACGCTGCTGCGTGGAATCCCTTCAGCATTCATTTCTGATTTTTGCTGCATGATGACATAATATAATCGTATAATTCTTACCAGATAAGGAGGTTTTTCATGTTTCATTTCATTTGACTAAAATTGGATTTTCTTTACCTTATTGAAGATTTAAACATAAAATGAATGGACTTGCAAATGATTCCATTTGAGCCAGCAGTCCTTGAGGTTAGATCTGTTGTTAGCTGCTGTGTCAGAGGTCAAGCACGAACTGTCAAGCTTCAGTTCTTCAAACGAGGATGAATGATGGAAAGGTTTTAAGGTAATACGGTTTAAACCCCTACAGAACAATGTTAACCAGACAAACTTCTCCTTCTGATTGTGCAATATAAAGTCCACCACTGTGTGATATGTTTCAAAGAAAGTGAAAGTGAGCAGATCTGTAGTCAGGGTTTGTGAACTGCTCTGATTCTTAAACACGTTTTTACATATGGATGTCCAGCACACCAGCCTCCAATGGTGAGATGATTACTGGGCAGAGCTTTTCCAATGTTGTGTACTGTAAACCAAATATTACAGGCGCGATGAAGATGTGTCAAAACTGCTTTAATAAATAACTGGGATGATTATTTGGAACAATGAAACATCCACTAAAAGAATGGAAACCTTTGCACTTTGTATAAAATGAACTCAATGTCCCTTGTAGAATAAAATGTATACAATATGCATTTCAGCTTTAAACACCTGCAGTGATGCATCTTTAATTCTTTATTTTGCGATGTCCCATTTACAGAAAAATCCGATGGCGATTTGAGACAATGACATGATATGAAAAGGGGTAACTTTGAACTGAGTTGGTAACTTAAAAAAAAACAAAAAAAAAAAACATCTGCATGGTAGCAAAACATTTGCAAATATTGTTCCCTTCATTAAAGCCTTAAAGCCAAACATGATTTGACCTACCGACATCCACATTCATGACACTCCCAAGAGCCATGGTTGTTGTTGTTATTTCTTTTCAAGCCTCCATCCAGTGTTTTATTCCAGAAATCTCCGAGATAGTAAAGTGAGACGAGGAGAGCTCTTTACTCAGGCGAATAAAACACGCCACTCTACACCACACACGCTTTTAAAGAGTTACTTTCCTTAATAGTGAAAACAAACCGACAACATAAAAAAGATGACCGTTGATTACACAAAGTATGCATTACATTAAGGCACCTGAAACAAAAGGGCTTTGTGACGGGTTTAGAAATGGTTTGAGAACTACTTAAGGCTATAATGTTGATAGTTTGGCGTCATTTACTGCCAAAAAGGTACGCTTTAATTTGTTATTTTTGAACATAATCCAGAATAACTAACAAAAAACTTTAATAGAAAGCATGTAAGCAACTACCGGTTTAAATATTAAAGAATTAGATGGCTGTTTTTTTTTTTATTATTGGCAGAAAATTAACAGTATGTTTACATTATGGCCACGCCCCTATTTGTGATGTCACAGTGGGCATTTTCTTTAGCTATCAGGCAAATTAATACTGTGACATCACTGAAGAGTTTTTTTTTATTTCCTGGATTTTTTTATTATTATTATTATTTTTTTTTTTTTACAAAGTTTTGACTTCCACTGTCAAAATCACCAGGTTAAAAATACTTCTCTTCAATATGGCGACGCCGTTCTGAAAGACCAAGAAAACGTTTTAGACGTTGTTTTCTATACAGATATTTTACCTTCAATAGAGGAAATGAAGTGCAAAGGAACTGGGATTTATTTGTGGTGAAAAACCATCCAGGTCAAAGATTTTAGCAGTAAAACTTATTTTGGATTGGATCAAAAAAATAAAACATATAGTAGTGTTGCATAGTGCAGAGTTAGGAAAAAATTTAAATGGAAAAAGCAAAGTTTGTTGATCTGCCTGGGGACAGTTATTTGAAAATCTTTAAGTAAAAAAATTAAGATAAGATAATTAAGAAAAAATAAGATCATTATTTTGTTTTGAGTAACAAAAATCTAGCGTAAGAAAATATAAATGCATCCTCGCTGACAAACCATTTATAAACCCTTCAAAAATTCCTTCACAGGTGGTACCTCGCTGTGTTATAAAACAGGCCTACTTTGACTGGCATAAATAAAAGGAATGGCATTGTAAAAAAAATAATATTAATCATAATAATAATAATAATAACAATAATAATAATAATAAAAATGTGTGACTTGTCTTTAAGTTACTTATCTCAAATATACACAGCGACTCCTTTAGTATTTACACATATGTACAGAGCATTCATTTCTGTTTAGAACAAATACCTTGAATGGTGTTGCTGTGAAATTGAACTCTCTAAATGTACACTTATATCCCTTTTGAGATTTGAGAACAAGGAGGTCAAACTGGGCAGCGCGACTTGAAGCCTCGACACGGCTCTTAGAAAGGCACTTGCTACCAACTCAAATACTGCAAAAAATCCTCAAACAGAGCTTTCAGCCAAGACAACTGAGAGACAGGAGAAAACAAAATGGAAGGCCACATAGTAGGCACTGGGGTTTCTGTCCCCTCTCCCCTCCAGGCCAAATGTTTTGGTAAGGCTGGCGCATGACGGCCACAGGTGGAAGAGACAGAGCAAAGGCAGGGTTTCCTCTGTTACTGTGGCTGCAACAGTCCTTTTCTTTCAATACCCTTCTTTTACCGTCTCTTTTGTGTCTCGACCCCCCTCACAGACACTGAACAGGAGCCTGCTGATAATTGAACAAAATCATAATCATCTGTAAACCAAAAAAATCTTTTTACAGGTTGTTCTCTTCTCCGTGGAAAAATTCCATAAACAAAAAATCGCAGAGAGCTTCTTTTGCCTCCTGAAAAAATGTTTAATTTCTGCTTTCTCTGTACACATGAAAAAAATGAACAGAAGCAAAAAAAAAAGGATGTTCACTGTGCTCTGGCTTCCTAGATTCAAAATCATTTCAGGTGACAGTGATGAAAAAAAACATGAAAACAAAGCAAAGAATGGCTTATTAAAACACAAAGCCTGTTTTTCTTCCAAAAGTAGTTCAGAAATTAGAATAGTCGCTGCCTGGCAGCTTCTCTCGCTTCCACATTGGGAGTCCTTTGTTTAAATTTCTTATACACAATGGTCTCTGAGGTCTTTTTGACCTGTCAAGGCTGCACGGACATTTTTCCAGCGGTTGTCTTTGGGACTATAGCCTTGGGTCCGGTGGGGCGCTTTGAGGGGTGAACTGGAGCTGTGCAGGGTACAGATCACTCCCTCACTGGACTTCACTGCAGTCTCAGAGTACTTATAAACTTGCTGCTTTCCAGCCTCTGCTCCACTACACTCCTCCTCGAGCTCAAGCTCACCTTCCGTCTCCTCCTCCTCCTCCTCCTCTCCATCGTCACACGTCCGACAGGAGGGGCCCATGAGCTTTTTGCGCTCCTGCTCAGCCTCCCTGTTGCTCTCTTTCAGCTGCTGCTGCTGCTGCTCACGTCCCACGATGAGCCGAAGTGGCTCCCACTGGTTGTTCACGTTGTTGTCCGCAGCTGATCTTACATTCCTCTCGCGCTCTTTTCTCCGTTTGCGTGTCCACCAAACACATACAATGATGCAGAAGAGGCAGAGCAAGCAGAAGAGCACACATAGTAGAGGCACCAGGTAATCTGTAGACATCACAAGAATCATAAAGGATACAGAAATCAGTTGAAGTAGTAAAAGGTCACTAATCAGGAACTGCATGGGGCTCATAACAAAGCCTTGTGGGACACCTTTGTTAATTATTACTCACCCACTGAAGGGGACATGATTTGTGTCTCCACTTTGACCTCAATGACAGCTAGCATGATGGTACTGTTGTGCCGCTTGGACAAGGTGCCCACTATGGCGTTGGCTGCCTGCTGGATCAGACTGTGGTCTGGTAGATCCTCCGGCTGGAAAGACTGAAAACCAAACCAAAATGGAAAAATGAATGGAAAAACAGGAATGACCTTCATTCCTGCTGTAGTAGTCTGCAATGTGCAATATGCCGTATGTTGTTTTCATTAGTGTGTCCCTTTTCGTTTACATGTGGATTGTTGTTTGCTTTTATTGTTTTTTTTTTTTTTTTTTATTATTATTACTACTCAGGAGGCAGCTAAACGTGTGCAGCTCTTGGAGATAACCTAAATGGAACAATAAAGGGTATCATATCGTATAGTATCATAGTGTTTGGAAAGGTGTGAGAAACAATGTAAAAGTAGAAAGGATAAAAGTAAAAAGTAAAAAGGTAAGACTAGCAAAAAGTGCAAACCGCTAATTAATAACCGTAGCCTGGATCATTTACTTACTATAGCCACCTCTACAGCGTCCTGATTGGAGTGAGAGAGGTCACAGAGCAGGAGGAGGCTGTGTTTTTTTGCCAAGCTTCTGGTATCAGGAAGATACCTCAGCTCATAACAGATGTTCTCCACTGTTGTGCCCTGTGTTTACACATAAAAACGATTATCAGCAACAATACAAAATACCCTACTTGAGATTGCCTTAATGAAACCTCCACTTCACCAAGAAAGAACACAGAGGTGACTTACTGTTGGTACTTTGTCTCTGTTGAAAACAAGTGTTAGCCGGCCGCAGCTGTTGTCCAAATGCCCGCTGTTTGGCTGGCACATTGTGGTCGCTTGTTGAAGTGAGCGTCCAGACATGGAACAAACCCCCCACTCATGGCATGGCGGAGAGAAGCAGGTGAGGTAGCTGTGCTCCACACACTGCCTTCCAGCTGGGCAGGTCTGATGTCTCGGATCCTCGCCTGATGATTTGATCCGGCAGGGGCGACGACCACACAGCACCTGGTTTCACAGGGTCACATTATTCACTTTAATTACCGGGTACACTGTGTATTTTATACATTTTGCCTTATATGACAATCAGTGAATGTTTGCCATCATCTTCTTTAGGGCTTAAAATGATTATCAGGGGTCCCCAGCTTTTTTTCCAAAGAGCCGCCCCCCCCCCCCCCCCCCCCTACTTGGATCTAAGGAGAGCTGAGCGCCCAAAGGACCCACAAAAAAAGTGATATCTCTGTAAGAAAATGTACATCAATTTAGCATTCAGAGTGTGTTATCATGATTTGAGTTCATATGTGCAAATCAAATTTTGACAACCTCAGCCTTGCGCTCTACTTGAGACCTTTGGTACCCCCTAAGGGGGGCCCAGAAACCAGGTTTGGAACCAAAAAATTAAATAATACACTTTTAAAATTAAAATAAAGGAAAAAAAGTCCATGACATTTTCCCCAAAGCCAAATCTTCATGTTTATACAATCTCTGGTATTTGGTATATGATAGTTTGCCTGAATAATTCAATTTCTTTTGTTTACATTTTTTTTGCATATTTCTCTATGGAAGTAGTGACTGGTTGTGGGTGACTGTATTTCCTTTTTCCAGACTGCTTATTTGTAAGTGAGGAGCAGCAGATACTTGCTGGAAATGCTTTTAAAAAAAGACTATGTTACCTTTGTGCACTCCACTTTGCCATTGATGCAATGGCAGCTGTTGCACTCTTCCTCCCAGCGGCTGCTGTGGGGAAACTGCAGCCCGGCATAGTGACAAGGCTTCCCGATACCAATGACTGCAACCAGACAGAGAGAAGAGGACATGTTGAACCTTAGAAGCAGTAGTTCTGCAGATTTACTGTATTTATAGATGACCAATTGAAATCAAAAGTCCTGTATCAACAACACAAAGTATACATTTGACAACATAAACCATATATTGCTTTTATTTGAAGACTTAAGGTAGAGGATAGAGGTAAGGAGGGAAGAGAACAGAGGTGCATTTACATTCTTGGCATCGAGCTCCTGTTCGACCCAGCGGACAGATGCATCGGAAACCGTTGATCTCGTCCACGCAGGTGGCACCGTAGGCACAGGGTGAACTCTGGCACTCATTGATGTCTGCAAAGGGGAAAGAGAGCATCACATTTAAAATTGGACACCAGACTGTGGACACACAACGTTTATTTAAAGTGAAGGCCTGGTCACACCAGAAAGACACAAACTGTCTTCTGTGATGCTAGCCAGATGCAACATGCCAGCACCAGTCAGTCAAAACATCTCTGGTAATCCATTGATTTCTGTGCTGTGTTGTTTTGAAAAGCAAATCTATAAAGACTATAAAAAGACTCTATAAAAGACTCCAGCGATAACAAGACGGAACTATCCCAAAACATTTATTTATCTCATACATTTGTAAACCGGGCATCATTTAAGTAACTAACACAGTTGTTTTTTGGAGCAGCTGTGACACATATCAGTTGTACCGTTCACTTTAAATCCACGGGAACCTTGACCATTGTCGTCCAGATTCCACATGAACACAATCTGGATGAGAGTTCTCAAACCTAAGCCTGACAGAAAAAGGTGAACGCTATCCGGCCCGAACAAAGGAGCGGAGAAGAAGAATTTCGGGGTCACTGGGTAATTTGTCTTCAGTGTGTTTGTGTGACTGTGTGAGTGTGGAGGAGGGACCACCTCTGACCCCTGGGGCATTAAAAGGACCAAGAAAAAAAGGGGAGAGGGCGGAGTCCCGGTCTTACATTTAAAGTGTCAAAGTGTCCATCTCTGTCTTGTACCCATTTTTCTTCTAGTGATTTTCCTCGCTCCGTCCATACATCTTCTTAATGATTCTGTGATTTATCTTATGGTCTTTGTGTGTCTGAAAGAGTGTGTAAGTAAAAAAAAAAAAAAAAAGAACTATATATCAAATGCTTACTGATTCTGCAGTCAGGTCCGGCAAAACCTGGAGCGCACTCACACCGAAACCAGTTGATTCCGTCCACACAGATCCCGCCGTTGTAACTGAGGAAAGAAAGAAATAAAATAAAAAATTAAATGAGGCAATATAAGAGCCACATCCTCTCCAGCTGCAACAAAACACATCCTTTGTGTGTGTATGTGGTTAAAGAGGGGGAGTCAGCAGTACAAGCCTCCACCTTTCAGATGCTAATAGCAGTGTCCAGTCCCTCCCCTCCCTGCCTCTCATCATGCCTCTCCTCAAAGCCCAGCTCCCCACTCCCCCACTAGGTCACATGGGAAGAGTGGACAATAATGCCCCCAATGCAATCTCCATCACCTCTCCATCCCCCACCTGAAATTTACCATGGGGTAGGTGGGACCCCAAAATCTTCCTCTGTTCTTTTCAATATGTAAGCACCCTCCTGTGAGAGATGCCACTTTGAGGACAGCTTCCACACGGCTCTCAGCAGCCCTTCAAGCCCCACACCAAGGTCTGTGTGAAGTGTCCAGACGAGGGATAACGGGGGGGGGGGGTATGTCACTGAGTGTGTGAGGGAGACACCAGGACTTACCATGGATGAGGGTTGCAGTCGTTTATATCTGTTGAAGAAGGTGGACAAAAGAAGAGATGTTTAGTGTTGAGTTTTTTTTTTTTTTTTTTTTTGTACTGATGCATCTGTTGAACATCGGTATCGGCCAATATCTTGGCTGATTCAGATATAGGTTTGTCAGTGGGGAGAGGAAGTCACCTGTTAGATAACTCAGATTGGTTTTCATGGTCAAAAAAGTGAAAGAAAGATGTTGGCATTGTGGGAGTCTTAGGGCGCACTCACATTAGGCCCATTTGCCCCATACCGTGCCGAAGCACATTGTCTCGTAGCCCCAGGCCCCTTCTGGCCTGCACTCGCATTCCTTCAGGCCCTATCGGTCTTGAGCACAGTTACCTCTTGGACATTTGTCATCACGTCGTACTACTAGATCAAGTCAGAGATTTCCCTAAAGACCTCTGAGTTCTTGTGAGTTTTATCCAGCCGACTTTATACATCTGCGTCTCCAACATTTTTTGAGTAAACACTTGACCTCTGCATCGGACCATCGTGAACCCTTTGATTGTGAAGAGGAATGAAAGGATTTAATGGGCTATACATCATGTCCATGTTCTGCACCATGCTTGTGCTCCAAGCCTCCCTCCTTCAACTGTCTATAAACCAGGGCCAAGGAAGCGTACTAGTCAATCAAAATGGACTTTGGGGGTCAAACATGATTGGGCATGGCACGGTTTGCGTAGTGCGAGCGCTCCCTAAGACATGTTCCAGAGACATTTCAACTACGAACAATAATTTAGATTTTCAAATCTCATTTGAAAAGCAGACACAAAGGATTACTAATGAAAAAAACATCACTATCAGCCATTGGCTAAATCATTTTTTTTTTTTTTATGAGTACATTTCTTAAGCTTTTGATATTTCATGCCTTTCAAGACATAACGTTCATAGAACCTCAGAGCTAGCAGGTCTTTGTACTTTGTTACACTGGTAGGTCGACACTAACTGTAGTGAATGTGTATACAGATCGTTCAGTTTCAGTTTAACAAAGTCATTATTAAAACACTGTTTTAAAAGGTTACAACATGTATCTCATGTCTGGACGTGTAATTCTATTTTTCCTTTTTTCACATGAAAAGTCATACTGTGTAGAGAAACTAACTTTGGCCGCAGGTGGGACCCTCCCAGCCCTCTTTGCAGATGCAGGTGAAGGTGTCTCCTCCGCCCACACAGGTTCCACTGTTAGAACACGGACTGGAGGCACATGTGCTGTTCTTAGCTGCGGGAGGAGAGAAAAAGCATCAGCCAAGGATTAGAAATACTGTGCAGCATATTTACACAATAAATCAAATATGACAAGGGTTTTTGTTGCAGCACTACATAGAGCTACAACTCTTCTTCCTGAGAGCTGGCATTTTCCACTAAAACTCTGCCAAGGCCTTTTATGAATAATCTGTGTGTAATAGTAATATTGTGACAACACAAAACTTAAATAACCTTCAATAACTTAAACCAAAATAAGCCAAACAAAACATAAACGCGATCACAACATCGGACAGACTAAATCATGAAAGCCATTCTTAGATATTTAATGGATTTTTCTAAATAGACAAAGGCTGCACAATAAATCTGTTTTTTTTAACTAAATGAGCACTTACAATAAAAGACATCACAAATCTGTGAATGCATTGCCATTCGTAAAACAATTATTTGACGTAAACAAGCAATGCTTTCTCACATTTAAATAGAGAGCAGGTGTGTAATGCTTTCACAACGTTTTAATGCCGTCAGATGGAGATCGAGCGATCAGCTACCCTCTGATCAGATTTCCAGTTGCGGCTTTTTTTTTGTTCATTGCACTGCACAATGTTATTCCAATGTTGAATTAAATACCTGCACATTGCATCTCTAATCGTGTGGAACTAATCTAGAATTAACTTATTTTAAAGAGGACATATTATACCCCATGTGGTCTAAATGAAACATCTGTGCTGTGCTTTGGTCAAAATATAACATGAATCAAGCACCAGAGGAGGTTCGAGACCCTGTATAAACCAGCTCTCTCAGAACGCTCCGTTTTGGTGTGTGTGTCTCTTTAAATGCAATGAAAAACAGAATAACATGGTGACATCATCACAACGTCTTCAGGAGCTGCTCCAGGCCTCACCTGTGTTGCACGTGTTCCCTCCCCAGCCAGGCGGGCAGGCACAGCGGAAGACATCGCCGTGGTCGTAGCAGGTGCCTCCGTTACTGCAGGTGGTCGGATCGCACTGTCTCTCACCTGGACAGGACGGCAAAGAAACACGGGTGTCAAACCCTCACACACTTCTTGGTACAAAGCGTCAAGCAGGAACGGGAAAGGGTCCTAGCTGTCTAAATACACAGACATAGACGTGGAGCTGGGGCCACAGTAAGCGCTGAACATAAACACACGCGTTGACACAGAGCAGACATAACTCACGGGAATGGCAGGTCTTGCCCTTCCACTTGTCGGCACACTCGCAGTAGAAGTCGTTCACCAGGTCGACGCAGCGTCCGCCGTTCTTACACGGGTTGTGTCTGCACTCGTTGACATCTGAGGAAAAAAAAAAGGTACATGATTCAGTCTTTTTTTTTAAAACTGTTGACATGAAGGTGTACTCTAACCACGACTTTTTCTGTTTACAATGTTTCACAGAGAGACCGACAAGACGAGAAAATATGAGGAGCTCACTGAGGTCGCAGAGCCGACCCTCCCAGCCGTCAGGACAGAAACACTGGAAGGAATTTATCCCGTCGATGCACGTCCCGCCGTTTCCACACGGGTTGTTGATGCAGTCGTTAATATCTGAAAAAAGTTCAGGGGAAAGGTTTAAAATAGTTCACGCTTTGAGCAAAACTTCAACAAAGAAATAATATGAGTCTTCTTGGGGTGGGGGGGGGGGGGGGGGGGGTCGTTTGTACTCACTCTCATGGCAGTACATGCCGCTGAACCCCGGGTCACACGCGCAGGTGAAGTTTCCTGCTGGTTGGCTGATGCAGCGTCCTCGTGGGCCGCAGACATTCGAGGAGATGTGCCGCACTCCCGCCGAGTCGTTGGTTGCTATAGCAACAGTGCAGCTGTCAATCACTGCAAGGGAAAGGGGGGGAAAAAAAAGGTTCAAATGTGTTGCTCTTCTTCCCCCCACAATAGATGAGTAAATACTGTGTCGTCGTGGTCACCTTGACACGGGCTGCTCTGGCAGTCCTCTTTGAGCCGCTCGCACGTCTTCCCCTCGTAGCCTTCGGGACAGGCGCAGTAGAAGTCCTGATCCATGCTGTGACACTTGGCATCGTTCTCACAGGGGTTTGGATCACAAGCGTCAGATGGAGACCAGCTGGAGATCTTTAAGATAAAGAGAGAGAGAGAGAATATCACATTTACAACCGAGACAATATCAAGACAAGAAATCTAAAACACAAAAATGGAAATGCAGCTTAAATCAGGTTTTTTTCTGATCTGATTTTATGATAACCTCCTTAGCTCTGCAGGACGTCTTATAAAGAGTGTTTGGGTGTTTTTTTTTTGTCTCTGGCTTGCAATTTTACAGTTGTGACTCACTCACACTCATCCAAGCATCGACCATCGGACAAACATTTAAAGAAAACAACTTCCAGTTTAGCGCCAAACAGCAGACAAGTTAAATATCAGCAATTAAGAAACAGCAGTTGAACAAAGTGGAATATTCAACTAGTAAAGAAAGGAAGCAGAAAAGCATTTAGGAGCTGGTTGAGACCAAAACTGATCTAAAGATTTACCAGAAAGGCAGAAAAACCAACTCTAAATGAATGCAAAGGTAACATCACATCCTGTGTTTAAACTGTTAAAATGAGTGTCACATGATAACTTCATTTGCAGAAAACGTGTCAATGTCATGTTTACAGCACTGATTTGTTGCCCTGAATCATCCAAGTAAAAGTATTTCACATCTTTTTCACGTTTATTTCTCCCAGGTAAGAAGTTAAATCTTCAACAAACCGTCTTCTGCTACCTCTGAGGAGCTCCTCTGGGTCAGACAGCGGCTAAGTGTCTTGCCAAGAAGAGCTCTTGAAGCAGTGCAGGAAGGTGACAGGAAATCAGGAAACACGAGCTGACCTTTGGCTACAGGCCAACTTCAGTAACGTTCAAACACTGCTGGATTCATCAGACATCAATGGTTCACATCATTGTGATTAGAAAAAAAACCGATTTCAGACGCAAGTGGAGCCACATGGGGAACGGACTTGAGCTCATACCTCCCCATTAACACACTGAAGGAAGAGGATGCTATGTGAAGCGACCCATCAGAATTATGACCCGTACACACACAGACACACACAGACACACACAGACACACACACACACACACACACACACACACACACACACACACACACACACACACACACACACACACACACACACACACACACACACACACACACACACACACACACACACACACACACACACACACACACACACACACACACACACACACACACACACACACACACACACACACACACACACACACACACACACACACACACACACACACACACACACACACACACACACACACACACACACACACACACACACACACACACACACACACACACACACACACACACACACACACACACACACACACAGGTGACGAAGCAGTGGGAGCAACTTGTGGTTAAATGTCTCGCACAAGGACACATCATGTAGCAGCAGGAGCTCGGGATTGAGCCCTCAACATTCCAGTGAAGCGGCAATCGACTCTCCCACTGAGCCGCAGCCGCCCCACATGAAAGTCTGTGTAGGCGAACGCCTTAGCTTTGCTCACGCCGCTGCACAGAACACATCGAAGGTAAGTGGACGAGCCTCAGAATCTTTCCCTGAGCTCGTCTTGGGAATTCCTCACTTCTGCTTTTACAGCTTACTCAATTCAGAGCGAACACTCTGAGACAGAGGTCTGATCTGACAAGGGAGAGAAAGAAGACGATAATGACAACAAATACGGACTGAAGCAGAGCCACAGTAGGGGGAAAAAAAAAAAAACATCTGTCATTCCACCGGGAAACAGAAAGAAGCCTTCTGGAGATCGTAGAGACAACGTTCTCCGTTTCTTCATGGAGTACAAAAATCTCTCCGTTCATGTCAACAGTAGGCTACTGTGCGTAAACTTTGAGTTGCACCCGCTTGCCATTTAAGGTGCTGAACTCGGCCGTTAGTTGTCAGAGAAGAGTGTGAGTGAAGTCTGCGGGTCACACGGTTTATTTTACCCCCCCCCCCCCACGTGTGTGGTCAGAGGAGCGTGTCTGAGGGGAAGAGAGTCCATAAATCTTGGGGTGCATTAGTCTTCACTGTGTGCAGCGCTCACAGAGCAGGAGATGTGTTTCAGTGTGGTAAACAAGACGGGGAAAATATATTTGAAAAGGGAACATCTTCACTCGTGGTCAACTATGAACACATCTGTAGATAGAATATCATTTTTTAAAAAGATAGCTGCTCTCAAAGTGTGTTAAGAGCAAAATTTTTGAAGTTTAAACTACGTCTAGAAATGCCACAATTTTAAACATTAAAATGTATGCGGTAGCTTCTTCTTATTTTTCGTTTCTTTGAGAGGGGAAGGTCATTCATCAACGTCAATGCAGCTCAGTCCATCCAGCTAACTGTGGATGGTTTTGTTATTTCTGAGACGCCTACAACAACGACCCCTCTTCCAACGTCCACGTCTATCCTCAGAGGATGAACGGGCCCGTGCACCACATAAATCACACCGTGAAAAAAACGACTCTACAGTGCTCCTAGTGGTTGCATTCTGCATAGCGTTAATTTTCGGAGAAAGTGCACAACCAAACGCTCCAAACCACCGCTGGATACGCGAGGCTGATGTCATGCGTAGTTAAAAGCAAATATACTCAGGGCTTTACGTTCTCTCCGAGAAAGTTTGGTGACATGCTTGGCAGGATTTATTGCAGTAACATTTGATGCATCAAATTAAATACATCATGTGACCAAGCTTAATCCACAAACAGACCCAAAGAATTACAAAGAATGATGCATGAATTGTAATTCTGATTCCTGATTTTCACAGTCACTACCTCTCTAACTGTGACTTATGAGAATGGAATAAGTTAGCAGGTATTTTTTTTCACTTCAATGAATCAGAAACCTTTTCCGAGCTGAATATATCACCACATCTTTGATCATTCACTCAAAATGACAAAAAGCCAACCTGCTGTGTCACTAGAGGAGAAGCTGGAGGATGATCCAGGTCACTGCGATCCGTCATATTGAGGTCAAAAAGTTTGATGGTAATCCATCCAATAGCCGTCCTAATATTTCTGTTTTCGGACCAAAAGCTTTGGACCTATTAAAAGCAGTAAATGTGGCATTTCTGCAGGGATTCAAGCTGTCCTTATTTCTTCTAAAGAAATCATTCAGCGCTCGTCACCAATACACACTGCGACTCCACGGACCGGAGAAGGAGACACTAATCATTGAAATATAAAGTCGCGGGCGTTGTAGTTTTGGCACAGCGGGGCAGGAATGTACACCGTGCCATAGCAGGCTTTTAGAGCCGTGTAGTATGCTGGCAGAAATCCAGCGTCACCTCATTCAGAGAGGCTCGTATTTATAGTAGAGATGCTAAAACAGGACTGGCTCCTGACCAGCAATGTCCTCCATTCAGGACCCAGGAGATGCAGGGGAGTGTCGGCTTCCTCACGGCTAACCTACATCAGCTCCAAACACACACTTCAAATAGAAAAGCCTGCAGCAAGGACACGCATGTGTGCTGTGTGTGCGTGTACGCTTATTGATAACAAGAGAAGTTTGCAGTCAAAGCTGAGCTATGGGCTTGTTGGGCGTGGAGCATACTTTACAAGATGATAGGAACAAACTGTAATCAGCTTGGAGTGTGTTTACTTGCAGATCTTAAATGAATACGGTGTGTTCAATTTCAAAAACACAAATAGTCAAATAAGAACTCATGTCGTCAGCATATGACATGCATGTTGTTGTTGGGTTCTTCTTGGAGTCTAATCGTCAAAGACATGACATGACAACTGACACCGCCATCTAAATAACGATCGCCTCAATAATCCAGAGCTGAGATCAGTTCAAACAGCAGACTCACCTCACACAGCGGTCCAGCGAACTCTGGCGGGCACTGGCACACAAAACTGTCCAACACGGCGTGACACTGTCCTCCGTTCTGGCACGGTTTGCTCTCACACTTGTTCCTCTGGATCTCACAGTGGGTGCCCACGAAGCCTGCAGGACACTGGCAGTGGTAGCTCCTCAAGCCCTCCTGGTAGGAAAAAAAAATACAAAAGAGACAAATGATGAGTTCAAGGGGAGAGACATGTGGCCTTCAAGGACACCTGCTGGTTTGGTCCAAGTACATGGAAAAACAGATTAAAGTCCTTATGGATAGCTAATAAAGGATTCTAAATTTCACATATTTACACTTTTACTGTCAAACAGTCAATTCATACTCTTTTTATATTGATTGGCATTTGCAGCAGCCAATAGCACTGATGGTGGAGACGCCACTAGCTAGTTTTTTAGCTCCTTCACTTTGCATAGTAGCTCACAGGAGTTATCGTAACCGGTAAGGCCAAAACAAATTTAACAAAGGATTTGGCTGGACACAAAACACAAGCTAAGGAATCGTTTCATTGGATGGGAAATAATCTATAAACCCTGAGTGCTGAACAAGTCATCGAAAGATGTTGTCCAGGAATGGAAAAAACCCTGAAATACAAAGAAAAGGACCTGAGAAAAGGACTTTTGTTTTCCCCCAGTGTTGAGGCAGATCCTAGCATGTGTATGACAATGAATGTAAGACATATGTACCGAAGCTCTAATTGGACCTGCATCCACACATTTTATTTCCCCAGTTTTCCCGGGATATCAAGTAATATCAGTTTGTTTTATCGAGACCTGACCTCATGGCACGTCGCGGTCTGGCCGATCACAGTGACTAGACTTTTGTTCTCCAGAAAATTGTTCCCATTATCAGGAGAGAAAACAAGATTTGTTATCCCGAGATTACGGAAAGAATAAAATAAGATTTAGAGAAAAGAACCAGAAATTGGATTTAAATCTTTTACTGGATTAAAATCATGAGGACTGGTTAAGGTGCGTCATTGTGACCAGGAGAGTTAAATAAATCTTCAAATGGTAAGTTTAAAGACGTTTGTTGTTTGTCGCTGGTCTGACCTGCACACACTGGGCCGTCAGTGTGTGTGTGCCTGCTGTATTGGAACATGTGTGATGTTCTCTCATAAAAGGTCACACTGATTCAGACGTAATGAGTGAAAAAAACATGTTATTGTAAGATTAGAAAACAAATAGTTGAATGATGTGGTTAAACTCGATGAGAATGTGGATCGATGAGCGCAAAAAAAAAAAGCAACAACAAAACTTTGGACTGTCAGTCGACTAACTACGGCAAAAAATCTGACCAATCAGGCTGGACGATGTAAATCCTTAGAGTCGGGGACAGGCCTGATAAAATGTGTGGATGCATGTCTGCTTCAAGCTTCCGTACACACAGTATGTGATAAAAACAAACTTAACAGTCTACTGCGTTGTCACGGTAACTACAAAGTTAAAACATACCTTGCACGTTGCTCCATTCTTGCACTGACCGTGGCAGCCTTTCATGTCTGAAGAGGAAGACGACGTTAAATAAATCATGAAAACGTTCCATGTAGACAGTAATGTATTATTGTATTCATCATCAGACGACCATACGGGATGTGCTCAGGTTAAGATAAAGCTCGGAAAAGAAACTAGTCAAGTGAAGACAGTGGCAGAAAGAGCTTTTGTAGATGGGTAACCTGCATGCATTGGATCCAGATGAAGGAACAAGGGCATGCAAGTTCAGTCATGATGAACAGAGTGGGAGCTTCAATTTGCCAACCCCAGAAAGAAACGGGTTACCACATGTGGGGAAAGTGAGTGAAACTACGTCTATGTTCAGTGTCCAGGAAGTGAGAGGAGGCTTTTTTTTTTTTTTTTTTTTTTTTTTAATAAAGCCAGAAGAAGAGGGGCACCAGCAGAAGGACAGAGGCTTTTTTAGAAGGGAGAAATACTGACTGATGTCACAGTTTTGTCCGGACCATCCCAGGAAACAGGCGCAGTGATAGCCGCCAATCAAATTTTTGCAAGAGTTAGCGTTCACACAGGGCTTCCCTGCACACTCATTTGCATCTGTAAAGGCAGGATGAAGAAGGAAACCAAGTCCCACATTTAAAAATCAACCAGGAAGAGAACACAGGCAGAAAAGAGACCAGAATTAAACCGTAGAAGCCGAGCCAACACAAACATTCAATAAACTAAAACCATCAAATACGTTAAAGGTTGAAACTAGAGCTGTTGAACGATTATACATTTTAATCCCCGTTAATCGCTAAAGTTCGATTGAGAATCACAATTAATCGCATTTTAATCACATGTTTGAAATTCCATTATTGCGCATTTAAAAATACAAATTGTCAGGCTTTTATTTTGAATTTTTGTACCCTCTCAAGTTAACAGTAACTCACTTGCTGTTTTAAAAAAAAAGGAACGACCTCCCGGTAGATCGAATGTCACAACATTGAGACTGAGAAATGAACGTTTGAAAAGAAAAAAAAAAAAAAAAACTAAAGTAAAACAGCTGTGAGGAACATTAAAAACGTGAAAGTCAAGGTGGATATTAGAAAGTGAAAATGAGACATTCAAAGATGCAGCAGTGTCGATCTATTCTCCGTCACTGTGACTGCAGGGGGAGACACTGAGGAGGCTTATCCACGGTGCATCAAAGGGTCCATGTAGCGTCAGACAGCGGACTCTATTGCTTCGGTTGGCCACCTCCGCCTGGTTCTATTTACGTTATTGGCAAATTCTGCCTCGTTCTTTTTAAGTCATGTCTTTCCTCAGGAGAGCCCCGGCACCGCCACACCGCCCAACACAGACAGTCTCCCGCTGTGAGGTGCATGTTTGAACCACCAGATCAGGAGGATTTCAGGGGCAAGTCCTGCTGAAATGTTCTGGCTACATGCGCGTACAAAACAAAAACAGCAAAATAAATAAAATAAAATAAAATAAAAACACTGATTTGTGTACAGGGGGCGCCAAAATCAACACAACCAAAAGATCCTCACAGGAGCTTTAAATCACCATCATGTCACACAACATGGACATGGATGGAACAAGATTCTAAGTAACTGCAAAGTGTCACCACCAAATGCCAAAAAAGGGAGGGGGGGGGGGGGGGGTGCAGTCTGCAGGGAGTCCTGCTGTGTTCACTCACACACCTGTCCTTTTCTCTGAAACCTTACACTCCACACACACACACACGTACACACACACACACACACACACACACACACACCACACAATCGCCAGGTAACACAGGAGGCCAGTGGCTGCCTGTAAGCTGAGCTCTGAGCTGGTAAGATGAAACTGAACCCCTGTGATCTCTTCTCTACCTTCAACCGTTCCAACACACACACACACACACTGTCGCACGCACACAACAACCCAACTTTGTTTACTGCTCGTAATCCATTTCCTGGCTTCATGTTGGTCACGTCCGCTCGTCGGCACGGTAGCAATATGGAAACGAACGCCACAGCCAGCGACAAACAAACAGCCGGATATAGACACACTAGTGGCTCATAAAGCCATTGAGGAAAAAAAGTGCAGCTGCCAGCTCGTCCAGGATATTGACAGCTTGTAGTCTGGCCATGGGGCTCAGGTTGCTCGTTGCAAATTTGAATCCCAAAAATATGATCAGCTTTCTACTGCATAGACCGTCTGTGACAAGTCCATCTTTCCAGCTGCACTTTTCCCTGTTTGGTTGTGTAGTTGTACGTCTCATCATAACGTGAGACGCAGAACATGAATCTGGAAATCATCAGATGAATCCTCAATGGACCTATGAACAAAACGGCCACAAAACTTGAGACCCGTTTCAGTTGTTTGTTATTGATTTGAATGCTGGGTTGTTGTTGGTCCACTTATTTGGGCATTCTCTGTTTTAATAAAACCTGTCATTGAATGAAGTGTTAAAAAAAATGAATGAAATGAAGTTGTGAGTCTCACCTATCTGGCAGGTCTTCCCCTCCCACTCTGGAGGACACACACACTCAAAGCCGTCCTCCAGGTCGATGCAGGTTCCTCCGCGAGCACAGGGACTCGAGGCGCACTCGTCCACGTCTGAGAAAACACACACAGACCAACTCTCACACTTGCTCATGTCTTTCTTTGTTTATCTGAAGGATAAATGATTTGAACATCTCACGTGGACGAGAGGGATGTGACTCACTGTTAGCACAGGTGGGACCCTCCCAGCCCGCTGGACACTGGCACTTGAACCCGGTGGGGACTTCGTGGCACGTACCGCCGTTGGCACACGGGTCGGAAACACAGGCGTGCTCGGCTGGCGGAGGAGGGCGTGTTCAAAGACTTTACGGTTTGTTCATACAAAGTACTCCGGCATTACAAAGCTGGTACGTTTTCATATCAATCATGTTTCAAAAATCTTAAAATTCAATGTTTGATTCAACAAACCCTCAAAATTCCACAGATATTCAGTTCACAAACATATATTACAATAAGAAGTGACAAAGATTTGCATATTAGCGGGGGCACTGTTAGTGGATAGCCTAGCGGTTATGTTGTGCGCCCCACGTACAGAGGCTATAGTCCTCGTCTGAGCAACAGAGGGTTCAAATCAGACGACGGCCCTTTGCTGCACGTCATCCCTCCTCTCTCACCTCCCGACCTTTCCTGTCTCTCTTCAGCTGTCTTTAGCTAATAAGGCCAAATGGCTCAAAATGTCTTTAAAAAAAAAGTTTTGTATACTAGATTATTCATAATAGAAAAAAACTTTGCACATCCATTTCATAAAACAGGAGCGTAGCAGAGCAATGTGTCCTCATCATAAACTTCACGCTGAACTCCCGCAACACTGTCTAACTTGCAATCAAACATTTATTGGCCACGTTTAAATAAGTGACTTTTTTTTGCCCGGGAACACAGAGAAGAGTTTTTAATATTGGGTAGAAGACATCATCTGTTGGGACACTTTCTGATTCTTTTTCATGGTCAAATGTGAAAGAAGATGTCGGCAGTGTGAGAGTCGTACACCGTCTCTGGGAGGGACTTCTAACAACAAATTTAAATACATCAAATGTCACAGCTCAATGAAAAAACAGACGTCGAGAATAACTAACAAGAAATGAAAAAAAAACATCAGTATCAGAATCTGCAATCGGCTGAATTCTTATTTTAAAAATCAGCATTGATCCTGATTTCCACGAGCGGTGCATCTCTAGCTGAAGTGTGTGGCCTTGGGCTACATGTTTCATTGGAAACCTTCCTCCTTACCCGACTACTCTCCTGTCTCTGAACATTTCAAGCCATTCAGCCAGATCTGAAAACTGGATCACTTTGAAAATACTGAGGTTTAGGACTGAATGGGGAAGGAACTGCTTTCAGAGCTGCTGCTTCCATTGTGTGGAATAATGTTTCAAAAGATGATTTCAGACTGTGTTTTTAAAGAGCTAGTGTCTCAACTACTGAGGGAAGGAACTTACGACTGTTCTAGGATGTGAAATCACTGAAATGGTTTGCAGGTGTAACACGTGTCGGCGTCTATGCCATAAACTGTAAATATTTGTTTTGTTTGTGTCTGTATTGCTTGACCTCGGTCTCAGTGGGTGCTCCCTGCTAAATTAAAAGGATAAATTTAAAAAAATACTCATCCCTCTACAAATAAACAGGAACTAGATAATGACGTTCTCTTACCTATCTGACAGTTCTCTCCGGAGTATCCCTGTGGACAGACGCAGGCGTACTCGTCCGGCTCCGTGTTCATGCAGGTTCCTCCGTTGACACAAGGCTGGTGACGGCCGCAGTAATTCAGATCTGGACGTTTAGAGACGCCAAAAAAAACATTCATTAAGATCAGAGAAATGTGAGAAATCACATTTTCCAAATCAGATCAGAGAAACAGCAAATCATGACTTCATCCATCCTGCATGATCTACAATCATGCAATCTTTAGTTTGCCTCTACAGCCCCCTCTCTTTTATTCACCATGACGCTTAATATGAAGATATTCTGCTTCTTGACTCTATGCAACTGGAATCAGCTAAAACCAGTAATATTGATGTATTTATTGCAGAAAACGTTAAGATGATTTAGAGTTGCAGTTATGTTAAAAAAAAGACTCCATGTGATGTAGAATTTCTCCAGCCTTCTCCCCAAATAAAGATTTTTCTTAAGTTTTTGTCCCCAACATTATAACCTCAAATAGACCCGTGTGATCCCTGCACACACACACGTCCTCAGGCCGAAGGCCAGCTCGGCCCACGGGCTGGTTAATAAAAGAGCAGGGCTCTGTCTCCACCTGGGATCTTAGGACTCGTTCTCATCCCCTGAAGAGCCCGCGGTGACGAAGAGACGAGAGGGGATCGAGTGTCTCTGCTGCTGCTCAGATCTCACAGGCAGTAAAGCTATCCATGCTGCTGTTCTCCACTCGCAGAGAGCCGGGGGGGGGGGGAGAGAACCCCGGACCTCATTTGATTGTTAACGCTTGTTTTAACTGTATATTAAAACGATTTAAACAAACACTAACTGACAGATGTGCCACACATCATCCGACGTTCAAACGTGGTGCGAGTTCAAAAAAAGGCCCTTCTTCAGAAAGTCGTTTCTTCTGCATCTCTGCCTCACTCGTTCCTCGTCGGCTTCAAGCTGTGGCTTGAGGGGGCGCGCATGAGATGAGATCAGAGACTCTCACCAGCGTCATGTGTGGGAGCTGATGAAATGATACGGGGAAGAAAAAAAAAAAGAAATTAAAAAAACGAGTTTCCTTACCTTTATCACACAGCAGACCTCCCCAGTTCCTCTCACAGCTACACTGCCACGGGATGTCGCAGGTCCCGTGGACACAGCCCGGGTACAGCAAACATTCATCACAGAATTGGCCCTTCCAGCCGTAGTTACACCTGTCGAGAGTCAGACACGGGCGCCAGAACATGACATTGAATTATTACACTCGACTGAAACCCTCTACCTGCTCTCTCAAGAATCCCTCATGTTCACGTCATTGCCCTCTTCCCCTCCAGATTATTCTCTAAAACTTGATTCAATTATACATCAATGTTCCAGAGTTAAAAAAAAAAAAGAAGATCTGTACAGTAACAGACTGCTGTCTCAGTGTCTTGAACATCTGTTATGAATTGGTCCGGTCTTCTTTCAGATGTGACCTGTCTGACAGTGGAAACACACCTCACACTGTATCATGCGTCAACCTTCCACACAAGGTCTCCTGCCAACTAATCTTACCGGGGGGGAGACGACATTCCAGGGCAGGAAGGGTTAAGAATACTTTGAGCGGCTCCCCGGGCTCCAGGGGTTGGAGACTCGGGGTGAGGGGGGACTACGAGGGTGGCGGCACGGTGGTTCTGGAGACGGCTCTCTCTCTCTCTCTGTGTGTGTGTGTGTGTGTGTGTGTGTACACAGCGAGTGTACGCGATGGCGCTCGGCTATTCCAAGGCTGCCGGTACCGTCGTGTACCAGCTGTCTTGTCAATTGGCGGCTATTTTTGAGTCTCCTGCAGACGGCACCGCTGTCTCTGTGAGAGACTGAAGCGGAGGGAGGGGGGTGGGGGGTGGGAGGGGGGGGATGCATTGGGGAATACTTGTCATGTTTCTTTCACTGTATACGATTAGCTCCGGAGGGTCTGACAGCAATGTAGCAATAACACTAAGAGGACTTTGGCGAGAGACTTGATAACTGCTTGTTTTAAGCCTGTAGGTATTAAAAGATGGATTCAGCAGGTTGCTTCTCGGTCGCGCTGACATCGTAATCGCTCATCTTCCGCTTACAGGTGCAGGCGGGTAACTCTTTGCAGTTTTCGTAGGAAATCTCGGGGCTTTGAAAAAAACGCTTCAGAGCGGAGGAAAGTGCCTTTAAGCAAAGTGATTCTTGGGACAGGAAAAGCCTTTAAAAGAATTTGTCAGAACAAGCCTAATGTCTACTAATAAAAAAGAGCCTCAATCAGCAGCTTAACAACAGGCATGCAGCAGCTTTTGTGATTCTTACAAAGCCGGCGGCGGACAGGGGCACGGCCCATAAATCTGTGATGAAATAAAAAAGGAGAGATGGCAAGGGATTAAACGCCAGTTTTCGTGACCCGAGGCGTCTTTTAATTCATGCCACTGCAGGATGATCTTCTTTTTCTTCTTCTTCTCCTTCTGCTCTTCTATTCATGTCACTCTTCCTGTTGACTAATGCTTGATGTTTCGGTGGAATAAGTTGCTTCATGCTGTTGTCTGTCTGCTGAGGAATGAGGATGCAGCCTACTCACCCACGCAGATTTAAAAAAAAAAAAGAAAAAAAAGTGAGGCAGTTTCCTAAAAGTGGTCATCCCCCGTTTTTTTTTCTCCTCCGGCACCGAGCCAACAATGTTCTGCCTCATAGCGGGAGGATGCGTCTCTCTATCCATCTGGCAAATGGGAGACTGGGGGGGGGTTAAAAATGACGACAGGAACTTCAACATCCTGTAAATGTGGACCGATGGGGCCGGTCGACGTCACCTTATCTATTTCCACTTGTAATGTACATAACACAGGGAGATATTCATTTCCTTTTCCTTGCCCCCTGCCCTTCAAGGGAGGACTGCAATGCGGATGAGGAGGGGAAATGACCATTCCCAGCACGTTTACTGTGGTCAAATCCACACACCAACGACTCCCTTTCCCCCCCCCTCAGCCCGAGCTCCACAGATTGTTTGGTATTCTGCAGAGGTTTTTCAGGTGTCTAAAAATACAAGAGAGCAGGCGCGGCGTTGCTCTTTTCTTTTTTTCCCTCCTTCAGAGCCGAGGTGGAGATGCCCACGAGGGAAGAGAACAAGGCTGAGATGAAAAACACAACAGGCCACGACAAGTGAGGGATGTCTCCCGCCTGGCAACAAAATTCACTCCCTTCTCTTTTCTTTCACACATTGAAACTTGTAGTTCTTCTGCAGAGAGGCTGCTGCCTGAACACATCAGCTTCTGCAGCAGAAACCATCTGATTTATCAAAGAACATCTTTTTTTTGGTCATACTGATCAACTGTCAACGATGAAGAAAACCCCTCTTTTGTCACCGTTACCAACTTTTGTTGTCATGGAGACCACCTTTTTGGGGCAGAAACTCCCTTTTTTGTACCTCAGGCTATCGCCACCTGCAAGACCATTGTGTTCATGATGCGTTTTGTGCATCACCTCAAATTCTGCTGAACCGGCACATGCATATCCATCACTTTTAAGTTGCCTTGTCACTGATCTCTTCTTTGCTTTGTAGGTTGTAACGGCTCATTGAAGTCTGTTTAATAACCAGTTCAAAATTCTGGATTTGTTTGGACTACACAGGAGAGAATCCCTACAAATGTCACCTTAGTACAGTGACAAAAATTAATTCTGATGTTTTCTGATTTTCAAAAGGTATCAAACCTAAACAAATCTAATTGCATGTACAACACGTTGGATCTAAACACAAGGCAGCAGGAAATCTCTATTAGCAGTACAAACCCTGTTAAAAAAAAACAAAAAAAAAAACCTGAATATGACAGAGACAATATATTCCTGCTCGTCTTACGTGCATTCCCCTGGGACCGCGCAGCCGCCATGTAACAGGTTGCAGCCTTGCTTGCAGATCGCTGAGAAAGAAAACGAGACAAAGAGAAACCTTATCAGAGGCGATTCCATTGGGAGACGTCGTGTATCATTACATTTCTTATGAAGCTCTTCAAACTGGGCCAGAAGACAGGAGGGGAGGTAATGAATCAGAGAGGGTGGGAGGAGAAGCAGCTCGTTTTGTTTGTAATCTGTCTAACAAGTGCAACAAGACGTGAGAATTCATGGCATGGGGGCATGGGGGGGGGGGGGGGGTAGGTTTAGAACGGGACGACTTTATAGCCTGCATGCTCTTAAAAACCAGCCAGCCCCTCTCCTCTCCCCCCTTCTCGTTTCACCCTTCGTCTTGTAAGGTCAGTTTGGGTGATTTATTGAGGGCCCCCCACTCTCTCTGCCACCACCCACAAGCACGACCCCGGCACATTGCTACATGTTAGCATGAGCATTAGCATGCCACGCATTCTCACGTTACCTTTAAGTTGTTTAGTTGTTATTCTTAAATCATGTGCACTGTTTGTGTCTGGATATGATGCTCATGTATGTGAGTGTGTATGCCTGAATGTTCTGTATATATGGATGTGTGCATGTATGTTTCTGTACAGGTTTGTATTAATGTAAAGCTGTCCACATTTATTGCTAACGTGCTAAATAAACGTACAGTGTATTGTTTTTTAATTCTACTGATGCAATTCACAAAGTCAGATTTAGAAACCTGCAACAACTCAGGACAAACCCAAAAACACCAAAATGCTCAGAAGTTTCAGCTCGACAGTCGAGACCAGTGGTTCTCAACAGATGGGTTGGGACCCAAAAGTGGGTCGGGGATCTGTTTTCAATGGGTCACGAATGTGTGCCTGGAAGTGTCTTTTAAAACATGTGGGGTTTTTTTCTGTCTCTTTGTTCTGTTTGTTTGTGTTTTGTGTTGTTGAGGTCAAAACTGCATTTTTTTTCCTCAGTGAATTCATCTCATTTGAGAAATATAAGAAATGTGAGTTGCTATTTCTTATCAAGGTTGAGAACAACTTGTCAGTGCTTGAATTTGTTTGGATTTCTATGAATAGCCTGACCGTTGATCAATATAATGTGAAAAAAGAAAGAACATTTTATAAAATACTATTTTTAACAATACACATTGATCTTTTCTTTTTGTACCATAATTCCAAAGCTTAGTTTTAGTTTAGGATTTTTTTCTGTTACTATGGATACCAAGTCTAGGACATCTGCGGAGACGTGTGCCGCTCACCTGTCGTGCAGTCTGTGTCCATCCAGCCGTCCAGGCACACCCGGGCCCCTGAAGCCTCACAGCGATAGTGGCCGAAGTAGTCGTCGCGAGGGACACACAGCTTGTTGCACTTGCTGCTGTAGTAGTTTACGTCACAGCGGACTCTTATTCGATAGATGAGGCGAGCCACCGGCCCGTCGTGCAGGATGGTCTGCCAGGGGTCCCCGGGGTTGATCATACCGGTGTGAGTGCCGCGCTCGATCAGCAGCTCCTGCTCATCTAAGACATGACAGATGAAGGCCGATCAGTCAAAACAAAAGCTTTAAATATATCGATACATAGAGAATAGTGAAAAAACTTTACAGAGCTTCAGCCAAATTTATCACATTTAACTGTTGAGGACATAACTTTATTGGTACGGTTCACCCTCGCTACACTCATAGCATTGTTTTCAGAAGAACATTTCCAGAGAATGAGCTCTTGAGCACCAGAAAGCCAAAGGACACAAGAAGAGGCGAGACGATGAACTTAATGGTGCATTTAGTATCTAACACAACACCCTCAGGGACAATGGAGACCCAAACAAATCAGTATGCAGAGTTCTCTTAAACTGCTGGATGTCTAAACAAACAAGTTATCCATTTCAAGTGAAAAGGTGATGATATGTACAAAGTGTGTGTCTACAGTGGAGCTGTACTGGTAGTATTGAAAATAATCAGATAAAGTGGGATTTTGACCAGTCTGACCCCTTTGAAAATTTATCTTGTCAATTCTTCTTAGCCGTTTTATAACATTTGCCAACTCAGCGTGTTGCACTGTGCTGAAACCCGAGACGGTCCAGATCTTTGCTGCTAACATGGATGTATCGTGGCTGCCACAAGAAACTTCTGTATTAGAGCTGCATGAATGATTTCAGATCATTTGTTGATGATCGGAAACTGTGACAGTGGTATGTTAGCGGAGAGTTTAAAGCAAGTCTAAATGCTAATAATTAAGTGTTAGAATAAAGAGTGTTTCATCAATGCTCTGGCAGACAGAACTCGTTCAGAGGGGCTGTATGTATTTGGCCATGTTTAAGACTTCAAACAGGCCGTACACTGCAACTAGCAATCTATCAGATCCATACTGGGTTAGTGGTAGGGTCGTCACCATACCAGATTTTTAAACTAAGATATGATACTTGTAAACATCAAACAATATATCAACACCTGATTCTACACCACAGCCACATAGACATAAGGTACCCAATAGGTACCCAATATTGGATAAAGTCTTATAATTAAGTACCAAAACATGTAGGCAAACAACTACACTTTCTAAATTGCACAGAGAAGCAGAGTGGGATTTTCTGGTACAGCTTGACAAACTAGCAAGGTGCATGAAGAGTGAAAGGCTTGGAGAGGTCAAAAAGCTCCAGCAACACTTGTAGTATGAAGATCAACTTTATTAAATAGAATTAGACCTCATCAATTCTACAATTCACTTAGCAGACGCTTTTATCCAAAGCGACGTACATCAGAGAGTAAGAACAACACAAGCAAGGATCTAGAAAAAAGGGAACGATGTCAGTAAGAGCAAACGATCAGCTTTGAGTCTGATTGGACACACAGGTGCTGACAGGAAGTGACCAGAGGCAAAGCACAACATTGAGGGCAGTTCTTGAGAGCTCTAATCAGTATAGAAACCATCTTACAAGTCGTCTTTATCAAACAAAAACCATCGTCACAACCATCATCATCATCAATAATATGGAGACCATCATCATCAAGTTAGTAGGTATTCATTAAAGAGCTGGGTCTTTAGCTTTTTCTTAAAGGTGCAGACGGGCTCTGCAGATCGAATGGAGTTTGGAAGTTCATTCATCAAGCTGAAATGCATCGGTTCAGAGTTCAGAGAGTTGATCTTCATACTACAAGCTGCTGGAGCTTTATGACCTCTCAAAATTGGTTTCGGTACAGGAACACACTCAAGGTATTTGTGCACTTAAGACAGTGCTCATGCTCGATCCATCAGAAATTCAATGGACATTGTATGGCTTTAAAACATGTGGTATCAAAAGGTATCAAAGTATACCAAATTTTGTCAACCCAAGTATATAACGCTGCCCTTGTACTTCTGCTCTATCAAAATACGTTTGGGAAAATTTCACAAATTTTGGCATCGAATTTAGGAAGGTAAAAAGTCTCCCAACATCTCTTGTTAAAGTCAGCAAAGTGTTACTTGACCTTGGGTTGTCAGTCTCTTTAATCATTCATAAAAGATGAGATAAATCAGAAATCTGGGTTCACTAGCATTCTGACTAAAGACTTTCAAGATGAAAAAGAAATGTATGTTAGAGAACACAGCTCTGCAAGTTAACAGTTAGCTTCATGTCTCTTCTCAGAAGCCCCCTGAAAACCACTGCATTTGATAAGAGTTTAATATTTACTTATATGGAACATTGACATTGGACAAAAGTCACTCCTTAAGAAGAAAAAGCAGTTCATTCATATTCAGCAGACGGACGCTTTGATACCAAACTGTGAGTGTGTGTGCAAAGTACCGTTAGAATTTTAAGTATGCAATTGATATTCATTGCTTGCAAATTGATCCATTTTCTGGAGATAGCACACATTAGCAGTGCCTCTCGGAGCTCTCTGTATGTGCACCGTCATGTCGAGGAGGTTGCTACCAATTAGCCTCCGGCACGCCAACACTGTCATTAAACAGTGTTCTTCCTCCGTGGGGCTCGCAGCAGCGCCAGCCTCCAGAAAGAAAGCAATCTTTATCACAGTGGGATCGAAGCTGGCAAACAATCTCTGTGGAAATAGGGGGTCTGTGATTTCCTTTGCTCCATGGCTGTGGGCTGTAATGCACTATGGACATGTTGAAGTGAGCAAGCAGGACACACACACACACACACACACACACACACACACCTTCCTCTGCTGGGGACTGACACAATGTCTGACAGAATTAAGCAACAATAACAGAAATAACCCCCGGCCGTTGCCAGATAGAGAACAATGGGCTCCGGGCCCGAGTCGGGGCTCTGCTACATCGGTGTCTAAACAGTGAGCCGGGCCGCCCAGTCCACTCCACTTCCTGCTCGATAAACACAAGGAAAACAGCCGGCCGCCTTTCCTGAGGACACAGGGGGAAGGGACAAGAGGCTCGCTGGAGGACGTGACGCTGGAGGAGAGACATCTCACTGACAGACTCACTCACTGGAGGGCTCTTCCGTAGGACCAGACAAGAGGCTGCTGCTGCTGAGTCAGGCCAAAGAACAAGATACACTGTCTGACAGGGTTTGCTGTGTCAATTTACAGTACATACACAAGCGTTCCAAGGGCCCCACAAGAGAATAATATCACTCTTTTATTCTTGCTAACTAACCAAGAATACCATAAAATCTGGACTCGGCCAAACAGATAACCTGGAATAATGTGAAAAATCCAATATGTTATCAAAATGTTTGTCTTTGGATTTTTCACTACTGTACGTTACATTCACCCCTTCACACCACATACACACACTGATGACAGAGGATGCTATGTAAAGGGGTCTTAAGTAGCAGTGGCTTGGACGCCATGTTCTGTCAACTCTGAGTTCCAAAGAAAGGGAACTTAACACAAAGTAATTGTTTCTTTGTTCCCAAAGAGAAGTAAAGCCAACCAATGGTGACAATGTCCTCATATTGTAGAAAGAAATGGGGATGATGATTAAAGCCATTGTAATGCAACTTTCCTACGAGCCTCAGTTCTGTGAAACCCACACACTCAAACACACCAACACACACAAACACACTGATGATGCAAAGTAATTAAAGGTTCAATACATTTCCAAGGACACTTTGACATATCCAAGGGCTTTGTCCTTGTAACGGCAAGAGCTGCGATCAAACCGCCAACCCTCCAATTGAAACACGACCAGCTCTACCACTGAGCTACAATCGCCTCCAATTTACTATTGAATTCAGTTTTACTAAATCAATAGCAGAGGCACGGTAACACAGTTTGCATCTAGACAAATGCTCCCCGAAAAGTTAAGAAACAACCTGATGCAACCTTACGTCTGCCTGGAACGTCGATCCAGCAGTTTTTAAAAGTGGTTATTAGGACAAAGTGTTTGGCTCTAAAGAAAAACTGCCAAACGCTTTTAAAAGTTTAAGACCAGACTCAGAAACAAATGTATGTTTTTGACAAAGACCTCAATGTTCAAAGTAACCAGGATGCGACAGGATCTGAGCACGCAGATTCCTGTTTTGTCTCGAGTTTGACCAGAGGAAGTTGTTGGTTGAGTGCCGTCACTGCTACTGGATAACCACTTCAAAAGTTCAGTGAGCTCTATGGCTCAATAGTGAAAGATAATTGGATGAAGAAAAGCTGCAAGTAATAATTAAGCACATTTTTTGTTCCTAATTCCAAGCCCTTCTTTTTTTCAGAGCTAAAAAAAAAGCTTAAACATTATGTCTTTAAATGGTTTATATTTCCAACTATTGGCCATGTTTCGTGCTATCTGAAGACAAAGATTAATGACTATGAGAAGTCAGCAGTTATTATGCACAAAGCAAAGATTATCCAAACTGTTATATGCAAGTTTAATCTTTGCAACATCACAACGTTAATCTGTAGATGTGTTTCCATATTCCATTAAACACATCAACATTTTCTAAAGGTAAAGCCAAGCTGAAGCAAAAGTAGCATTCCAGTTTTTTTTTTTTGCGTCATTGAAGAACATCTGTCCAATTTGACCGTTTCAATACATCTGGTACTTGAGAATGTCAAAACAAATCCTGCATAGCTTCCAAAACTAGACCCATCTTAAAAACCTTGTTAACTCATGAGACTGAATGTTCGCTTGACAAGATCAGCAACAAGGTACATTTACAGTATATATGTTTCTGGATCGATGCTTCTGTCACATGCAACATTACTCGTGAACACAACTTAATGCATCATCTTCCCAAATAGTCTACGCTCTGTTCTTTATTCCCCTCGCTGAGTCTTCAAAGAGTCTTCACACTACGAGCAGACTCCCCTTGTGATCTCCCACACGAGGCTGAAAGGAGCATTTGTTCCTGACGTTTGGGTTTTCTTGAACACATGACATTGAAGTTGGAGTCAGATGATGTGGGTTACCTTACGGCAGACTCTGCGCCCTTTGAAAGAAAGAATCTAACCTGCATGAGCTCCTCTTATCTGGAATATCATGAAATTCCTTCTACACTACAGGATCCGTTTGGCTGCTTTTAAACAATTCGGCTGAGACTTTAGTGCTACAACGTGGCAGAAAATCAATTAAGACAGATTCTCCAACAGCTCTTAGGCCTTCCAACCAACAGAGAGATCCGATTTAATTATTGTAAATGTACACAACGTGCAGAAACAGAGGCTTCACAGGGTATGCAACAGTCTAATCAAAGAGCTGTGATGTCAAAATCTATTTCTTCCCCATTGTCTGCATTCCGAAGTGGAAGTGCGTTTGATGTTATGGACAAAACAGGATGTAATGACCTCATATAAATGAGGAACAAGCTTGGACTGGACAGGCCAGAGTGGACCAGTATATACATGCCTTCATGTACATGTTTGAATGCACAGAGAGGTATTGTACAGACTCGTGAAATATGCCTCCGCCGCCTCCGCAGATCAAAGCTCCGTCCACACTTTCAGACATTACAGACCTGAAAGGGTCCTCTTCCGCCCAGACTGAGCTACTGCTCAGACGGGAAAGAGGGGTTGTACAGGAGTCCAACAGCGGACATAAGCAAGGAAAACAGGAAACAGCTGGTCACAACTGGCCGCCACAGCCAGCATAGCTAAGGAGACCCAAAGCTTATGTTCTATGTGAAGCATCTTTACAGGGCAGCATGCTTTCAACCGTCTACCTGTACATGTAGTGTGTAAGCAGAGCTGTAACCCAGTTCACAGTTATGACGTAAAAATGAAGGAGAGTCTGAGTTAACGTACTGAACTAATGACCTATAGAGTTGTAGCTAACAGCTAAAGATTATTATCAATCTTACTAAAATAATGTTTGGGCAAAATGTCAAAAAAGAAATGGCAATCAGAAAGTGAAATCAAAATAAATAAATAAATAAAACTAAAAAGCCAGCTTATTTTTACATTTCAGAAGCAGCCGTCAGACATTTGTGGATTTCTTAGCTAAAAATGACAACGATTGATAGTTATTCCTCATTAACCTTTCCATGGATGTAATCAATTAATCACCTCATCAATCTGCATGTGAAAATGAAGCTCTGTCTTATAGAAAAGACTGACAATGACATGACCTGTCAGTATAGGTCCTCTATTTATTTATTTATGCCTTGACAAACTTTTAACAGTCTTACAGAAAATCTTTAAAGACTGCCATCCAAAGGGTTTGGATTTAGCTCAAACTCCTTGTCAAGAGCTTTATCCCTCAATGAACGTTGTGGTCCCGGGTCTGACTTCCACCTTGGACATTTACAGTTTCCGACTCTATCCACTGTTCTGTCCTTGATATTAAGGCACAAAAAGCACCCAAAAACTGCCAACTACATCCCAACTTCATGCTACTGCTTTGTCTTCTAAACTGGGGTTAAAGCTGTGTTAAAATGTAAGACTTACTGTTTTTTGTGCCGTTGTCCCAGTCGAAGGCGTCTACGATCACTGTGTACGTCCGCTGGAAAGAAGAGGGAAACAGAATTAAGTCAAGTTCAGTTTGGAGTAAACACAATCTATTTTATCTGGTCTCTCTCAAATGTATTTCCTCAAGACAAGGTTTGACACGAGCCCAGTACCATGGGTTCATTTGAATCATTAAGTATGCAGCTTCAGTGACCCCTAATCCACAGATGACACAGGACAAACAGCTGTGTCCTGTGAAAATGCTTTCACTTCGCTTTCCAAGAGCAAACTTCTCCCTCAAAGACTAAGACTATCTGAAAATGCCCCAAAATCATCGGGGTGAGCTGCATCTTTCATCCCAGCTTTATTCAGAATTCTTCCTGACAGCTCCTCATAGAATTTCAGCATTCAGGGACAATTTGCCGCAGATGAGTGGGCAGAGGTGATGACATTTAAAAATCAAGCTTTGTGCATATAATGAAGCTGCTGCAAACTCTTTTCTGATCACCTGCCGGTTCCTTTAACACGATCAATGTGAATACATACTGGCTGTACTGACAGTTTTTAGACATTTTTAGGAGAGCATCCGTGATAAGAGCTCTACATACCAGCCTTTCCACTTCAAACAATAAGCACATTATAATGCAAAAGAAACTCAATATGTACTGTATTTAATTTACATATTTCACTGAACCAAATGTGAAATAATATATACACCTACGACAAGCCATAAGCAACCAAAGAAGGTTAAAGTTTGTTTTTAGTTCACGTTTTCTTCTTTTAAATGTTTTTTTTTTTAAATAAATTAATTAATTCATTGTTCCTAAGAGCAAAAGATGATGTCAACTCTGAGTTACAAAGAAAGGGAACTCAACACAAAGTAATTGTTTCTTTGTTCCCAAAGAGAAGTAAAGCCAACCAATGGTGACAATGTCCTCATATTGTTAAGAAATGGGGATGATGATTAATGCCATTGTAATGCAACTCTCCTACAAGCCTCAGTTCTATGAAACCCACACACTCAAACACACCAACACACACACACACTCTGATGATGCAAAAATCGATTCTTTGCTACTGCAGAGTCTCGTATGAAACGTGGCCTGGTTACTGGCAGGTGTGCTTGAGTTACGCCGCCAGTGAAACCCAATGATTCAGAGACGAGGAGAGCCAGATACGGTAAAGTACAGCTATGGGAAGAAGCCAAGAGGGGATGTGGAGAGAGAGAGGCAAGAGGACAGCAAACAGCCTGAGCTGTACCAAACTTTCCTCTAAAACATCTACATATCCTGAGGCAAGCTAATGTTAGTGATCTGGCTACATGGACTATTGCTTTGGCATGTTTGTATTTGGCAGAAGTACTATTAGGATTTCGATAACAGCAGCATAACAATTCAATTCAGTCTTAGATCTACAGGAACTTCTACGGGAGTTTATCTTACAATTATATTAAAATTTAAATTATTTGCAATGATAGCAAATATCTGAGCATTTAGCTCAGCTGATATTAGTTAAGGTTAACAAACTCCCACACACACACAGATGCAAACTAACCATGCTAACCAGCAGCACTGGAGTAATCTAGCTGGTGTGCTGCAGGGCACACTGCTAGGCAACCAGCTGACCTAAATAGCACACATTATGTCACTACTAGTGACAGTTGTAGTAGCCACAATGTGACTGCTTTGACCTCTACTGTAATGTCACTGACAGGACGTTTACAATGTGGGGGGTCCAAAAAAGAAATGGCATAAGGCAAGTATTTGGAGGGACTTCGGTTGATTCAATGACACGGAAAAGAGAAGTCACAGGGAGGGGGATTGGAAAATGTGTATGTGTGTGTGTGTGTGTCAGTCTGTGTTGTTGATCTGGGGGACCAACAAGCTGGTAGGCTGGTTGCTGCTGGGCTGTGGGATTAAGTAAGCTTGTCTGGCTGTGGGTGGCGGTGGGAGGAAGGGGAGGGGAGTGTTATTGTGGAAGACCACGGATGACAAGAGAAGGGGATGGAAGATGACGGGACAGGGGTGAGCTAAAGGGCTCGGGTCACATTTTGAACACGGGGGGGGGGGGGGGTACAGCTGTTTGAGACTGTAGCTACTGGTTAGACATCAGAGGCTTGGGCCGGGGCTGAACAAGGAAAAAAGGGATAGGAAGGGAAAAAGGAGTGAGTCTAGGGTGTTTCTGGAGAAGGGTAATGCTCATGCTGCTGTTGCCGGAAGCTTGACCAACCCCGTCCAACCGCAGACGCACAACAGATGCAGACTCGAGGATGGATTATTTGACATGAACGTGGATCATCCCATGACATGTCGCTCGGCTTCTGACCTTTCCACCCATTGCCCCTCCCCCCCCCCCACCACAAAAGGGTGGGCTATCTGCCCCAGTCTGAGCATGTGGGTGGGTGTATGCATATGCCAATGCATACAAGAGGAACCGTGAGTGGTGGTGAATGCATTAGCTGCAGGAGTTAGTGTTGCTGTGGTTCCTCATGTATTGCGAGAGTGACAAGTGTTGCAGGAAAACCGTTTAATGAGTATCATCAGCGAAAGAACAGGTGGCCATATTGTGACCTTCACCTTATATACAGGGGCCTGCTTGCATGCCAGCATGTTGTAAACATTTGGCTAAATAGATCCCTGAGTCAGTGTATGTTGGGGTCGAGCAAAGCCATGGACTAGTCTGGTTTCCCACAGACCATCCCAGTCTGTGATTAGCTGGATTAAGTGACAGCTGCCCAAATGGTTGGAACAAGATAGATGGATGGGCAGGGGGATAAAGGGGAGGAGTGGGGGGAGGGAAGGGGGGATGGCTACTGAACAAAGACCCTTGTCCCAACACCATAATTCAACCCCATCCCAATCAAAACCATTGTCAGTGAAGAGACACAGTCAGCACGAGAACAATTAGTGTCAGCATGTGTTCCACTGAGCCTGGCCAGGACAGTAGCATGGGCAAAGTCAAAAAAAAAAAAAGTTGCCAATGGTTCTTAAATCAGTCATAGCATTGTATCCCACTGTGCTACAACTTAAAGAATATGCTAATTTCATTCATCTGCTCCCCTTTTTTTCTCAACTCAAAACATTCATCAACTAAAATGTGACAGCGTGAAACACTTCTTCTGAAACTGCGAAGAATCCTCTCTGTCAGTCAAATCTCCAAAACCCCTTGGCAGCCCTTCCCCTAATGGATTAGAGGATTTACTCTGAGAAATCCTAGTTTTCAAGTCATGAAGGGGGGGCATGGCGAAACAAAATTGGATGTTTGTGTGTCATGCACTGAGTGAACCTGTGTTTGCTCAGAATGACCTAATAAATCAAGTTGGCTCTCAACAACTCACAGTGCAAAATGAACCAAAAGTCATCTACTCGTTGAATTCAGGCAGAGTCCTCTGAGTCATTGCAAAAAAAGCCCATTTTGAGTTAACGCGGAAGATGCGGTGGTAATGTCTGGGGAAAGCCACAGGTGTAGGTTCCCACGCCAGATGAGTCGTGGATGGATGATTGGACGGTGGCCAGTGGAATAAAAAAGAGACAAGGGACAGAGAGAGGTGGCAGTGGGAAGTGGAAGCTGGGGCAAGTTGGGGTCAGTAAGCATGGGATCTGCACACTTCGTCCTCAAAAGAGGGGTCAGCGCTCTGCATGTGGGGCGATGTGCCTGTTTGCATTCGAAGAATACTAAGAATGTGAGATCCAGGCCTGCTGTGTAATCCCAGGCAAGATCCCAGTCTCCCAACAATTCAGGGGTGCGTCTGCATTGGAGAGGAGGTTTGATTGACTCCTTTCTGTCATTCGGGGAAAGTCCAGACTTCGATTGTTGATTGAGCTTTGAGAGGTATTCTTGGGACCTTTTTTTGATGCCTCAGATGCAGTAACTATACAATTCACAGATAAGCACCACCCATAAAAAAACTCTGTCTGCAACCTTGAGCTATTTCTGCTCCCGTGTCATTGAAAGGTGACCTGAATGTCCACCTCTCTGTTCCCAGCTCTTCCTCGTGGGAGTTCCACTGACATCTCCTGATTTATTGCCTTCTGATGGGACATGAGGTCATCACGATTCATCCCGTGGCCAGTAATCGCTGCATGTAATCTTCATTAATCTGTGATGTCAATCCCAGCTTTTGGTTTTACTAGGGCTGAGTCTACACTATTCCAGCAAGGGCACCGAGCTACACCATTTCTGCTGAATAGCAAGGACAGTTGGAACAACAGCATGTGATGCATCTTCTACCCTCTTTGGACACTGATCTTTGGAATTACCAGAAAAATATGGATGATTAGCAGTGTTACTCCATCACTTTTAAAGGACATAAAAGGAGAATATCTGTGCATGTATAAGGAATAGAATAATGAAAGATAGGCCAATAAAATGTTGTTCATCAATGCTGAAATCTCCATTTAGCATATTTTATTGCGTTAATTTGATAACAGTTACTTGAGGCGTATCATTTGGTTTCACTGGCTCCTCTTGAAAGTGATGCATTTATGCAACATGGTACAGGCTGGATATTACAAAGTCTACACAGCCTGTGGCACAACCTAAGAAGTTCCCAATGAAAGATGAATGTTTAAATGTGAGCTACACCATCATCCCATCACTTCCACCTGGAGGGTGGACTCAAATGCAAATCTGTGTCCGTCAAGCTACTCAATCTGTTCAGAGGCAAAGATCAAAGACCACCAGTGGCAAAATCCATACAAATGGGGAGATGATGCTGGCAGGCAGGAAAGTACACCCTGCAAGGTTTCGACCCTTTTGACATACAAAACCAAACGCTTCTTTTTCCTGGATTCTTGGTACCTTAGCAATGTTTTATATATAGAATTAAAACTTATTCATATCCAATTCCCCCATTCTGGTATAAAAGCAAGAACCTTATCTGAACAAAAATGTACTACGAGATGAGCAGTTCCATCTGCCAGATCTGGCAGGGGAATTGGAGCATTGTGTTTTTACATTCAACTGTTTCCTCTAGATTATAGTATCATTGGGTTTGAGCTGAAGTTCAACTCACTAACGAAGAAGGCCCATCCAAACATCTAGCACACTGGGTAAGACTAAATCTGATTTTCATTAGTTTTGCTGAAAAGTATTTAAATTTTTTGTTTTCTACCAATCATCTTAGCACTTTCACTTAGGTGTGCTAAAATTACAAGTGTGCTTTTTCTAAACAAACATCAGGGACATGCTGCAAATACTGTATGTGTTCAACTAAATCCAATACTATTTTAAGCCGTGTTCCTTACCTCTGTCAATATATACTATGAAAAGAGTTGAAAGTCATTTTTACGCCTTACTTAGAGAGAAAGAAGTCAAACAAGTATCAAAATCTGTTTTGGTGTTTCATTAAAACCTTGCGGGCATGACAATCACAACTCAACAACAACTTGTGGCCTTACAAAGCAACATTAATTCATACTACTACACCAACATGTGTGGTTGAGAAAGCAGGTTACAGACATAACAACAGTCATATCTCTGCTGGGTGGAGAGGTGGGGGGCTGTGAATCCTGCACACAGGTTGCTTGCCAGAGTGTTGTGCCAAGAGATGTCGCACTGAAGGCAAGGCATTTGGCTGGCTGTTGTACACCGGCTGTGCGCACACACACGGCTCATTGAGCATGCTGCTTCTATGCCAACAGGGTCATTACCCATGCACGTCCAATACAACAAACCCCTCCCCTCCTGGCGCTAATTAACCAGCATGATCCAATACAATGCAACATGTAAAACAAACACCAGCACGAGCACATTTGCATTGAAATGCTAAATGACTTCACGGTCAAACCACAAATATGCATGTTCAAACATCAAGTAACTAAAGTAAATTAATACTTAAACTCGGGGCTACATGAGCTTACAAAATGTGGTAGGATATTGATTTGCAGAATTTTCTTGGATGCACGAAAGTCAAGGGCATGTAGACCTGAGAAGGTTTGAAATGTGCAATGCCATTGGACCAAAAATCTCCTTCGTCGTATGTGCAGAGACAAGTGAAAAAACGCCTTCAGAGGTTTCAAACAATCAGGTTGAAGCTCAGTTCTCGGGGTGTTAAATTGCCTGCAGAAGTGCTACAACAGCAATAGACATGCCTCAGAAACATTAACGGGCTAATTCCTGATCCAAAGCAACAGGGAGCCTGACAGGAGAGCAATACAGCACCGCCTCCAGCCGAGCCCCATTATCATTTCAAACAGGTTCAACAGTACAGTGACAATTTAACTGCCCATGTAATGACGTGCTTTAATCACCCCCACAAGGAGACTCTAGCACCTGCACACCATTCATTGAACAAGAGGCAAGGGGACGCGGTGGGCAGCAGAAACATTCAAAGACCCGCAGGACACGCGGGTCAAACCTCTAAACCACTTGCTTTGGTCTGAAAAAATCCTAATTGTAATAGATTCTGACTTTTCTTCTGACTTTGAGAATTCTAAGCAGGAGGCGTCAGAAAAGTTACCACAGGGATAACTGGCCTGTGGCGGCCAATCGTTCATTGCATAAACTTTTTGATCCTTCGCTGTCAGCTCTTCCTATGATTGTAAAAGCAGAAATCCCAAAGTGTTGGATTGTTCACCCACTAATAGGCAATGTGAGCTGGGATTAGACGGTAGTGATGACAGGTTATTTTCACCCAACGGATGATGTGTTGCTGCAATAGACTTCTGGGTATGGTGTTGATATGTATCAAACAGAAAACTGAGAATCCTGAACCCAACTCCTAACACAGTTTGATCTGCATAATAGTCATTGGATGTGCTGGAAAAATTAAGGAATGAAAACCGGCAAAACACCAGTTACATAGAATATAGACATAGGTTTAATGTACATGTATTAGGGGTGGGAATTACCAGGTAACTCATGATACTACTCTATTTTTTAATTCATTTTATACACTTCATCGATCCTGAGGGAAATTACATCTCAATTCAATCTGTTATTATGAGACATGCTACCCACACAGAGGCTGAAAAAGCACAAACGGGACCTATAGACATGAATTTATGGAGAGATGTCAGAGTGAGGGGGGCTGCACAGGAACTGGTGCAGACATAGGTTCAATCTACAGGTATAGCTATAGGCACTGCAGAGGCTCTATTAAGACTGCATCAGCATCATTTTGGCCTCAGATACTGTAGAAGAAAGTACACAGACGAGCATCGTGAAGTGTCACTTGTTCAGGCTGCAACATGTTAACAAAGAAGGCAAAGTCTTGATATAAACTTAGTCCTCCAATTATCAATCTAACATATATGTATCTGTTTTTTCCTCTAGTTATCGTTCTCTTTTATTCATCAGTAAAGCTGTGGGCTTGACTCCTGCAGAAAGATGTTTTTTTTTTGCATTGAGCCATCAAGGGTGACAACAATAAGGAGAAACTTCCAACAGACCAGAATATTTGTGCTCATCAAACATGTTTACATTAAAGAAACTTTTCATGGTTGGATAAAAATGAAATGCAGACAATCCAGAAAAATCGATAAATCAATAAATTTATCAATAAATTCTGTTAACAACTTTCTTCCCTTTTCAAAAGGATTTCCCTATAATATTTGTTTTAATTATTTGAACAAAGGTGTTGAGGGTTGTCTAGAAGAAATATTTCCATCAGAGCCCATATCTGATTTGAATATTGTTAACTCATTCAAACATGACAAAGCCACTTCCTGTGACAGCCTGTTGTTCACAGAGAGGAGGTTTTGCTTAAACTGTGGTTTCCAGTGAGGCACCGACCTACCCAAGAACAATAACACAGTTTACATGAACTGTGTCTGAAGGATGCAACTCAACCCTTTGACTTCTGAAACACTTTGATGGTACCTTATAAACAGAGACAACAGACACGCCAACATTTCAACACAACTCCATTTAGACACTGAATGTTATGATCATCATCATGTTGTAACATGACCACAACTGTCATTCATCCAGCAGGTAATACTATTTTATCCATGGTTATTTGTACATGAGAAGCCTTAGGTAAACAGTTGATGTGAATATCGTCTTGATCAAGTTTGGACTAGCAGCTGAGCGAGTCAACTTGGACAGTAGGGCAACACTTAAAGAGGGAAACTGGTGACTTTTAAAACATGCAGAGATATGTCCAAAATGAGGAGAAAGTCACTGAAACAGAAGAAACATTCAGCAACCCAAAAATGTTATAAAGTCAGCTGTTTATAGATCAAATAGGGTTAAACATTCTGAACATGCTGACACTCAAATAGCTCCAAGCAAGTAACGAGAAACATCCTCAATAGCTGATTCTAAAAATAACAGGATCTTGTTCAAATTCAGGCCGCAAAAACAACGGGGAAGGCACAAGTTAAAATATCACCCCCCCCCCCTACGGCACTGAGAAGAAAACTACCGTTTTATATTCCTGGATCCTGAAAGCAGCACTTGTACACACTGTACCTTGTGTGAAATCAGCAAATTAACAAAGAAAAAGCTGCCTACATCCTAACACTCCTAGAGTTCAGAACACACAGGTTCACACAGGGCAGCTGTCCAGATCACACACACACACACACACACACACACACACACACACACACTACTACACTGCATCTTTGTTGATGAGCGTGGTGACGTCACAGATGTCTGTCAGACATGTGAACTCTGACTACGGGAAACAGAAAGTATGATTTCTGAGACACAGATTGTGCAGTGTCTGAGGGGGGGGAAGGCATTACTGGAATGAAATGAGGGCATGGGGTTAAAGCGATGGTGTCTTTCTTCTCACTGCTTCACTTTCATGCACACATGGACGAGCAGGGGAAAGACAAGTTTATTTAACAACTCACAACTTTAGATTTGATTTACATTTTTCATGTCTGTAGCAAATGGCACATCACACCGTCATGACTGAATACTCTGATCTTAGATGTCATTCAGTCACAAAATAACGGCAACAAGGCTAATGAAACAGTGTCCTTAAACTCCGCATAAGGGCAAAGCAATCGATCACAGATGTCTGAAACTTTTTGAGTGAATACGACAAATTCCTTTGTGTGAACGTGCATTGCTTTCTTAGACAGCATGTGCACATTTCAGCAATCTGAGATCTGGGTGATATTAACTTAACGCTACCTATTAACTACCCTCGGATTATCTGGTGACAATTTTGAGGTAGAAATAAAAGATTTTTTGGATTTATTAGGGACATGTTAAGCCCCGTGTCCACCTGTCCACCTGGCTGTGTGTTCTGGAACGCTTGGAGCGCCCCAGAATATAAGCGCTGCACGTGCGTGGTGTCTCTATGACAACAGACACTTAAAAATGGCCGCTGTACGACAGACACTGCGTTGTTTTTTTTCCCTCTTCACTATAAGCATCAAACTGAGGATGCTTGCCCTCCTACTTTGTCTGGACACTGAGCAAGGAGGACGTTGTTGTACAGGGCACGATCCGTAAAAAGTAAAGGGGTAAGAAGCTTGTGACATCAACAGAGCCTTTCTGAAAAGTTGGAAAGATTTTCAACTCGAAGCGTTTGCAGGGGCTAAACTAAAAAGGCGGAGGGCTTGGGGGAAAAAAGACGCGGAGCACTGCGCATCTTCTCCGGGCCGCCGCCTGCTGCTGCATTCACTTTCCCCCCCCCCCCGCCACACCGGCGCTGGCACTCAGAAAAAAAAGCGCTAGGTGGACACGGGGCCTTACAAACAAAAACATGAAAATAAAAGTGGACATATAATCTGAGTTAAAGCTCAGAAACTATTTAATTTTGTTTATTTATTGCACTTAATTTATGTTATTGCGACAGTAAATAATGTCATTGCACATTGCATATATTTCTAATGTCCCGTAGGATTACTCTGCATGTGTGTTTACATAGAATCCCTGAAGGTTTGTTAAGGGATTAGAAAAAAGGACTCATAACATCGTATGCACACGTATGTATATGAAGCTAATTAATGGAACTTAGTATGCAGAGAGAAAAAAAAACACCTTTCTGCAACACATGCAAAGACAAAGGGGTTTTGCTGTCCAGCTTAACATGCGAGTAAGTGTGATTACAACCTTGAAAACCAAATAACAAACCCTGAGCACCACTTTCACTAAAAGGGAGTGTCAGTGCTGCCTGACCTGCTAATTGCATAATCAATACGGAGCTGAGCTGAATCACAGGTGAGACCGCTGTAAGTGGCTTTCCACCGCGCAGCAGCCCTGGGACCAGACAGGGAGGGGTGGGGGAGGGAGCCTCTGAAAGGGAAGATAATTGTTTACTAGAAGCCTATGTAGCCGTCGCCTAGCAACGCTCTGACAAGCTCCACATCAGGTGTGGTTAACCATGGCAGCCTGTGTTAGCCTTTAGCCCTGTGTGTGTGTGTGTGTGTGTGTGTGTGTGTGTGTGTGTGTGTGTGTGTGTGCGCATCCAAAATAAAGCTTACTGCAGCCGGAGAGGAGAGAGAGGGAGGGGGCATTAAGTAAGTACAGTATACATGTACCGACTCAAAGTGTTTGAATGTGTTTCTACTTCTGATATCTCCGTCATGAAAGGTATCAAAGCTTCAAACAAACTTTTAAAGGTTTGAATATCTAAAAAAAAAAAGGTACTAAAACACAGAAAAAAAACTAGCTTAAAATGAAAATAGCCTTAATAGTCCTTTCTCCCTGGATGCAGATTAATGATTGATCCCAAGCACAGTAAAGACATCGTTAATGAAGCTAGCTTGGAGCTAACTAGGGATGTTTAAGACAAGTTATTTGAAAGTAAATTAAATATAAACTTAAATTGGTTTGTCGAAAGTTGCTAACGTTAGCAGCAATGCTAACACCGCCAACACTCTGTCAGTAGCCATTAACCAGTGCTACAGCCTGGCTAATGGCAGGTGGCTGTGTTGTAGCGTATACACATCATTTAACCTGCAATGTGGTCCTGAATTACTTGACTTTAAGCAACTAGTAATTCTTGTGTCGCCTGGCGCAGGTGATGATGTTTACTTTAGGTAGCTAATCACGCACATCCCTGGAGCTTACTAATGACACGAGAGAAAAAGTCCAGCTAACTTAGCACAAAACAAGTTTTAATTTACTTAAGTGTTTCATACACATCTAGAATTATTGCTTCAGATGCACAAACCAACCAACACACACTTCATCCCTCGATACACTTGAGAGGCTGGCTGATGGTTTTACAGGAATATGGGGGGTTTGTACTTTCTACAGGAATAATAACACATACATCTAAATCTTCTTATGAGGTCAGTTGCTGTTTCAGATCAACAACAGGTATGGCTACAAGCTTGTATTTACTAGCAGAGCTGGGACTGATGCATATCGAAGTTCAGAGCAGATTCAGTTACAAGCAGGCTTCCTTCAAAAGGACACCCGGCGGATGTAGCTGGGGGGGGGCGGGGAGGTAGGGAGGAAGAGAAGCACACAAATTTCACCGGCAATTTCATTAGTGATCAAATGGAAGTTAAGACGCATCTCTCTCCCTCCCTCGCTCTCACGAACTGCTCACACAGCATGTGCTAACAAAATGGAAACTCAATCAGGCGAGCCAGGCGAGGCCTTAACTTGGTCAGCTGACTGCTAAAGTGCATTGATGCTCACGTCCATTCATAAAAGTACAGTATGGTCCACATGCTTCAGGACCGGTCTGATCATTTACATCTAGTCAGTATCAGTTGAAGGAGTAGTTAAAAAATTGTGTGGGGGATAAAAACGTAAAGTAAATTGTTGAGTTAATGTCAGAGCTGGAGGCCGGAGGTGATCAGCTAAAACTAAACTTCTCAGAAAAGTGAACACACATGCATCATCTGCATAAGAACAAACTACAAGACCATGTTTGAGAAAAATTTATTTCAGGTGTGTTGATTTTATAGATTGGTTCATGTCCCATTTGTTAACATGGAGGAGGTGGAGCTTAAAATGTGCAGCCAACCAGTAGGGGGAGCTCCGAAATCTGCATGCTGTGCAAAGCATGCTTGGAAACATAGCAAACAGGCTGGCACTGTAACTTTTTAAAGGCTTATTAGGGCTGAGAATCTTTGAGTGTCTCAAGATTCGATTCAATTTCAATTCAGAATCGATTTTAGATTAAAAACGATTCTGGATTCATGGATCCATGTTTTCAAAGTCTATTTATGAATCAGTACATACTTCAGGATCTACTCCAGTCATCTGTGAGACTGGCTGAATTTCATGTTGCTCTATTTGGTATTCTACTGAGATAAAGAGCTAGCCTAAGCACTTAGCAAGGAGTGACTGATTAGCCAAATAATTTTTTTGGGAAGTTATGAATCGATTTTTTTCCCCCACCTCTATTAATCATGAATTTAAAGAACATAGTGGCACACTGTTAAGTGGATAAAGCTTGTGGAGAACTCGTTCAGTTTAAAAGAATCCTCATTTAGAGACAACAAGTTGCCAGCGGAGGCGAGCAGTGCGACGCTGTCGGTCCGTACTTCCTAGCGGTCAATGGCATCGTTGGGCGAAAAAAACTCAACAACCATACTGGTATCCAACAGGACTGTAAACACCACACAGTGAAGACAGACAGTAGTGGAAATGCTGCACAGAAAAAAACCTGCTTAATGCTATGGAAATCATCACACAGGAAGACAGTTTTTGAAGGTTTAAATTAACTGCATCTTATTACCGATGGGACTTATATTACAGGTTTTACAGTACTAGGAAAAGTAAAAAATGCCTAAACAATACACAACAAAGCCCTCACAATAGAAAGCAGAAGCAGGTTGCATTTCCTGTAAATCCAGGCCTGTGGGGAAACACTGAGCGTAGGCTGAGCTCAGAGGTGGCAGCAGAAGCATCAATAGTGAGTCTTCTTTACTGGCACGCTGGCAAGAAAAGCCAGAGCAGGAGAATCACTGGACGACTTCCAAACAATGGATAAGCATCATGCAATCTGAGTTAAATCAGCCATTAGCAACTGCATCACACGGTCGTGAAAAAAGGCTGAGAGGAGAAGTGGGCTATGATGTCTCCGTCTCTGTGTCATCACAAAAGGAAGAAGCATTTCCCAGAAATTGCAGGATGATTTTCACTGTTTCAGCCTGACTGCTCCACACTAGGAGATGAAAAGTGCTCTTTGAGAATTCCCTCAAGTGCCTGTTCAGAAAATTAAAGGCATCAAAGAGGTGTTGTCACAGCTCAGGCTTTCAAGGTCAATTTGAAAATTGTTCTGTTCTGCAAGAAATATATTCAGTGAAACGACATCAAACCAGCGCGTCTCTGTAACGCTTAAGCAGCAGGTTTACACATTCAGTGATAATAGGAGTCTTCATTTTGGTGATTGAAATAAGAGCTCAAATGATTAATTAAGAGAGGACCATAATCACTACTGTCTCTATAATTTAAAAAAAAGGTGAATTGTTAAGGTGATTTGAAAAACATTAGCTGGTTCCAGCTTCTTACATGTGAGGCTTTGCTGCTTTTTGTCATTTTGTAAAAAAAAAAAACATCTTAATTTTGAAACTAATTGACAAAAAAGGAAGAATTGTACTTTTCATTAAATAGAAGGAGCAGTTCCAACTTTTCTGAACGTGTTAATGTAGACATGGGCAGTCTGTAGTGTTCTGAGTCTGAGAATGTTTGAAGGGCCCAACGATCTGTCTTGGTCGGTGAGGTGGATCAGCGGCGTCAGACCGATGTCCGATACTTAAATTACGTCAAGATCGGACCTGATACTGATATCAGATTGGATCAGTCCCATCTCTACTTCTGATGGACAAAAATGAAAAACGCAATTCTTAGATTAATCAATAAATCACAATGATTTTTGCAGGCCAAAGTGAGATCTTAGGACCCTTCCACAGCCGACCTGCCGTATGTACCAGAATGATACCAGCTTTCTCAGGAGACAAACACTTGAGATAGAGGACCACAATCTGACATTTTTGTAGGTCAGATAAGAAAAAAAGGGAAACCCATGGAGATGTAAGATAAGAATCCCTGCATTTTTAAGTTTCATTTCCCGGATTGTCTCATGACGCTGGGTTCAGGATGACAGAGGAGTTCAGCACTCGTTGCTTTCCAAGAGGCTCGAAGCTGGCAGCTCTCCAGACGACACGGCCAACAAGTACACTGCATCTTTGTTTCTTCAGGGAAGAAAAGCGACAACGCCACAGCAAGTGACCCCCGCAGGCTTGTTGTGACATCTGGCACTGGAATAGTGCGCGGTTATCAGCCCGGGCCACTTCACAGAAACACAACACACCAGAATTAGCCCTCTTCACCTCGGCCTCGAGGTGTCAGTCAACGAGTCAAAGAAGAGGCGTGAGGGGTGTGAAATGTATAAACATGCAGCTTGAACATAAATCCAGTGTTCACAGCAGATGATCAGTTAGCCACGGTGCTAACCTTCCCACGTGATAACCTACACAAAAGCCTCCCTCATTAGATATATGGCCTTTACCGTGTGAAGTCACACCTTTGCCATTTTCCCCTGAAGCTTGAGAGGTGGCTGTTAATTCACTAAAAGGTGGACCGCCTCCGCTATAAACAGCTGTTAAGAGTCCCTCCGATCATTAAAAACTCAGAGAGGAAACCTGCATCAAACATGTGAAGCCACCACCAACACAAAAGACTGCAGAAAAAATAAAAAAGCTATACGGAGATCAGTCCACGCTCTCAGATCTGCTCATTACTGAATCTACCAATTATGCAAATCAAGTTTTTTTTTTCCAATTATAAGAAAATGTTGTCAAAAAAGCAACTCAAGCACTTTTTTTTAAAAACAGGGCTGGATGCAGTTAATGATGTGCTCGTTATTATTCGAGGAGTCAGTTAATCATTTTTTTTTTAAAAAGGTGTTGTTTTTTTTTGTCTGAGCGATGATCAAATACCTGCAGACATTCAGTCAATTATCAAAGAAGACAAAGAGGCTGGTTCATTGGATTCTTTTTACCTACTTCTGCTTCCACTGTCCTCTGATTCTCTCATCTAGAGCTGCTCTACCACTTCTTTCAAAACCAGTTGTTTAACTTGTTATTTTATTGTTGGATCATGTGTAAGCTTGTTACGATACCAGAACTTTAAACTGCGATACCATACTGCTAAAAAAAAAAAAAAAAGCAGTCATAGCAATACTTATTCAGTACCAAGGCAACTTAAAAGAAGTTCCTGGCAGCTAAATTTAAGAAATGTCTTGATTCCAATTACCGGAAATGTCAAGAAAACTTCTGCACGCTGTCTTAACTACACAAAGACCTTAACAATGGTCGGGTACTCTTAAATTACCAATGGTTTAGTGCAGTTTAGACATTTGGGTTGAAATAAAAAAAGACTTAAGATCTGTTGTTTTTCAAAGCTTCCATACGTTTTAATACTACCATTCATTCAAATAATGTAGATCATATAGTTATGAAACATGTGCTTTCAAAAACTACGGAATGATTGAAAATGTTGACAACCTTTATCCCTGCTCTTAAAAATGTGAAAAAACACCAATTCCTCACACTAAAAACTTCAACATTGTCCTGATTTGTCCGACCAACGCTCCAAAACGCAGAAATATTCAGTTTATTCTCACCGATGTGACCGTCAGGCAGCAAATAGTTACAGCCTGAAAGCTGGAGCAAAAACAAACAACGCCATGAAATGAAATATCCACTTATTGAAATTGTTGCAGTGTACTTTTTCTGTCCATTAATTTAGCTCTACTTCAAACACTTTGACCATCTTTTATAAAACCATCCAGTTCTTTAGGCCTTCCACAGAAACTTCAGTAGCAACACAACAGAATATTACAATGGATTCACTCACTATAAGAATAAGAGCCAGAGCGCACACCCCTCAAACTTACAGTACTACAGGAGTGGTGCACGCACACCTTTTTTTTTTTTCCTTTTACATCATCTATCATTCATCTGTAGTCAGATGAGCATAATTGGCCTGAAGGGGCCACCAGGGGCCACCTGGCACCCACAGCAGGAGAGAGGGAGCTGTGGGGGGAAGTCGAGAGAGGTGTCGACACCACGCAGCAGAACACACTGAACCGCTGCCCCGAGGCACCACTCACTTCAGCTGAACACATAATTCAAACTCACAGAGCCATGTCACTCATTCATCATCGTAATAGGAGAATTAATTGGAGCATCCATCCAACGAGGATGTCACCCTAAAGAAAGTGCACGCCAATCTCGCAGAGCCCACCAGACTCCTTTGACATTTTAGCAGTCCAAAGCACACAGTAAAAGTTTGCGTGATGAAATTAAGGTTTTTAAAATGTTCAAAACTTTGATAGTTTGTTACCACATGTCTTTAAAAGATACAAAACAACCGCTGTCATTTAATTATGCATCGTATTTAAAAGTACTGGAGCTGTAAAACAATCCAGAACTGCAGTCATATTTGAACCAAAAGTTGTTAAGAGCAGAAGAGAGCACAGTCCAAAACAATGCAAATACATTGGCAACGTTTCGGTGATGAAATCTTGCCAATTTATTTGCGCAATTTAGACACGGCAATTTCTGTTAGGCCTAATTAAAAATAAGAACTAGCCCAATACTGGGTGCGGAGGACTTCTTTTTTTTAAGTTGCCGTGGTATATAAACAGCAGTACAGAGGCAAACCCTAAAAGTCGTTAAAAACCAAATTCCTCTTTATCGATTCCTTTTCTAATTCAATTCCCCGCAATGCCATGTCAATGTGAGCATATGAGAAGTAGCAGAGTTCCTCCTGCAGGGTCTCCATATCAAAGCATCCCCCCCCCCACAGTCTAATTACCCTATCATGGCCTTGGCAGGTGCTAGCTGCTGGACTGGAACAAAGCCAACCCGTCATATATCATGGCAACTTTCAGAGATGACCGAGATGACACTGTGAACCACTGTGGCTGCAATCGGATCCTCGAGAAGCACGCGAGACCGTTTAGTCGTGATGCTTGTGTCAAATCTCATAGAGACAGGACGCTGCTAAGAACCCCTTGTTTAAAAAAAAACAAAAAAAAAACATCCAGGTTCTCTGCTTCCCTTAACCTGATCTGCGGGATGTGTTGCAAATTATGACACCAATGTTAACCCACGATACGCTCCAGATCAGTTGGACACAATTCAACTATTTTAAACATGTTTTTCTTCTTCTGTCAAGCGGTTACCCAAGCCACAAGCGTGATGGTTAAAGGACGTCTTCTTCTTTTCCGTCGTACATGACAGGAACTTGAACCATCTTGCACGTTTTGCACAAGACATCCGATGACTGGGATGTGATGCTGTGCATTTTCTCAACTGTTTTAAAGACCAAACACTTCAATCAAATGAACATTAAGCAGGTCACTTGATGATGTACATAGTCATTTTTTGCAGCCCTGGTTTTAAAAGACATGGGGTACTCTTGTGCTGTGAACTTTTTATCCCAACAGTACTACTGAGGTGATGTGTGCAGAACTGGAAGAGTGGCTGCAACCTTTCATCAGTGGTTTTAAGACATACTCCAGAAGGTATTTGGACACACAAATCTGATAAATTATTATTATTATTTTTTTTTTTACAGGGTTCAGTGTCTTTCTCCTCCCAGTGGAGAGGGAATCAACTAACACTCCAGTCGACTTAATTAAGAAAGGAATCACAACTCACCGGCCACGCAAACTGGAAGGGGATCAGTATCTTGCCGGCCTCGTCGATTTTATTCGGGTTATTGTTGGCGCCCTTAAAAGAAAACATATTTCCACCGAGAACGTGCGTAGATCCAGAGCCGAAGGTGCAGGCGCCGTTGGTGTTGACCTCCGTCTGGTACTCCTTCAGGCAGATCTTGAAGTAAGTGTCGCACTCGTCTCGAGTGCAGCGCAGGTCCTGGGAGCTCCTGGAGCCGTCGCAGCACTCTCCGTCCGCCAACTCGCCGTTCACATTCTCCACGGAGATCAGCTGGAGCTCGAAATAGCCGGTCGACTGGGACACCTTAGAAACAACATTTTAAAAAAAGACCAAACTTATATTTAGGCCTCGCTGTATTGACAGGGCTGCAGCGTGGTTCTGGTTCTGGGGGTGGGTGGGGGGGGCTGCTGCTGCTGCTGCTGCTCGGATTCATGCGTAAAAATGGACAAGTGGCCCAAACAAGTGCCTGACTCCTGCGTTCAAATCATCATAGAGCTCAAACACACTGGCTGGATGTTGGAACATATTCATGAATGGAGCACGTGAACAGCCTGCAGTTTACAGGCTGGGCTTTTTTTTTTTTTTTTTTCTTTTTTTTTTAAGACAATCAGGTTACTCTCAATCGAACCGCTGCAGCAACCCAAATTTGATGCAATGCAACTTCCAACTTCTTGGTTCAGGCCTCATTCTTCCCTCCAAAAAAAAAATAAAAGACATTTAAAAAACACGTATCCAGCCCCCCCCCCCCCCCCCTGCATTGTAACCAAAATGGAGAGTAGCCTGTATCAATCCCACAGACTTCTATCTTGTCATGGTAACATGATCACATGCTCCACAACTGACGGCTACGTAATTCAATTATCGATTAAAAATGTGAACGCGAATATTGCAAACACCGGAGAGCAACAAAAAAAAATGCAAGCTGCCCACGCCCACCAACTTTTGATATTTTGTAATTTTTCCAAACATTTAAATAATTCTGTAGGAGGAAAAAAAATAATTAATTTGGGATTGCAACAAGAGCCGTCCTACCTCCGTCCATAACGTCAACAGCAGGCACACTATTGGGAGGCAATTCCTAATCCTGGTGCGATTCCACATGCCTCCGATTAATTAGAGTGACATAGGAGGGGGGGAGAAGCGATAAGAAAAGACAAACAGCCGCGGACCCGGCGACTAGTTCCTCCTCTCCTGACATGCAAACGTAAAATCTTCACATGCGTGTTTTTCTCCACCGTGTACGTCCGGATTTCACCGAGGCATTACATGCGTGTGTGCGTGTGTGTGTGTGTGTGTCTCTGTGTGTGTGTAGGAGAGAGAGAGCAGGCGGCGGATTGCAGCGCAGTGATGGTCCATGTACAGGAGTGTCCCTCCGTCAAATCTCTCCACACAGCAACTGAGATGTTCCTGAGCCACAGCCTGAGGAGAGGATGTCTGCTTTGATTGGCAGCTCCGCAAACCACTTACAAATTGGCCTGCGGGCAGTCTCTGAGCCAACCGGATTAAGGGGCGGACAATAGTATAATAACCCCCACCAAACCCTCCTCCTCCTCCTCCTCCTCCTCCTCCTGCTGCTGCTGCTGGTGGTGCTCCTTTTTCCTCCTCCCAACAAAAACTTGTATTTTACACACTGAGCTTCATTTGGGCACACCGCAATCTTGTGAATAAAACGCTTCAAACAAACAATATCACAAAGAGCTGTGTTATTATCTTAAATTTGTTGTGAAGATAACCAAAGATGAAAATGTTTTACTTTGAGATATTAGTCATCTTTTGTATTCACCTAACTTATAACAAATGCTTTAAAAAATGTCCACCAGTTTCTTAAAATGTCAAAGTGGATTTAACTGCTTGTGACTGACGTGTGATTTGATTACCATAATGTGATTAAAGTTTACATTGAATTAACATTTCTGGTTCTGAGGGGTCTCTTAGTGTGTTTTATTATCCGATTTCAAATCTTAAATGAGTTTTCCTAATGTTTTCATTCTTAATATATTCATTTTAAATCAAGATTAAATGATTTACTTGGGACTTATTTATGATGTTCCTCTTAGGGGATGGATAAATATTAATTAATTTTGACTGCTTAGCTTTAAACATGTTTCAGTTCGCATTTCATCTGTGGTATCAATGTCTCCTGAAAGTAAAGCTGCCACCAAAACGAATCACTTTTTTTCAGTAACGAGACTTAACAAGGAGAACTCCTGCATTGCACTCCCCACACAATGCAGCAGGTTAGAGCGCCCTCTACTGGCTGCGCGTTCATCACTATTCAACCTGATTCTCTGAAACACATGCAGTAAGAGAAAACTAGATGTACAATTTGAGATGTGCTGTAAGAGCTTACATTTTTTTAAGGTACTGAATTATTTTCCAAAATAATATGACTTTGTGGCTTCTCTTCACAGTCTGCTGTGTTCTTATAAAACTTAGATGAAGTCAATAAAGCACCATGTTTCTTTAAAAGTAAGTACCATGCTGCCATGTACCTGACCGTCCTCCTTACATACTGTACATACAAACACTGTTCATACACACATTTTGGTTTTGGATATTTACATCACCTCATGCCTGTATCCATTCAAAGAACAATAGGTCATTGTTTGAATCTTTAGCCGATTTTTAATTCAAGTTGAACCATTTTCTTCTCCGTTCATACTGCAGTGTTTTTGAAATGTCTTTCTTCTGCTCCTTTTTTGAAAAATGAACTAGTTTCCTTTCACTCACATATGTCTGAAGAGTCACTGTGCACACAGTTTTTACAGCCTCCCGGCTGCAGGTCTGACACTTGTCCCAGTGTCTGATGAACTCTCACATATCAAAGCACTGGTTTCTTACCATAAGAAAGAAAGAAGCTGCATCAAAAAAAAACTACTTTGACCTGCTTCCTTCTGCACTGCAATAAAAATATCAGGATTGTGTAAGGTGTATATATGTATTCGTTCATATAAAAACGCTTTTATTATCGATATAAAACTGAACATTTTGCCACATTAGAGACTGTTTTTTATCATCTTTATAACTAGATTATTTTAGTGAATACATTCAGCTGCGTGCTGGCCAGATTAAAGTTTGTTTTAAAGCAGATAAAGAAAAAAATATGATATTTCAGTACATGTCTTATTATTATAATCCTGATAAATATACCTATCCGTATGCCTCATGTTCTAAAGGAAGTCCATTGAACAGTAGAGCTGAGGCTATACATTGGCAATCTGGGAAGGCTGAGCTACAATGCTGAGCAGTTTACCATGCAGGGTTTGATCCCCAGTTCGTCCTGTCCACAAGTACCCAGAGCTGCATGCTGAAATCTCCTCTGATAACCTATGGGATGAATGTCTAGTCTATGGGACACTATGACAGGCATTTCACATTAAAATGGTAAAGTATGGAAGCCCTAAGAGTACATGCAACAGATTTATTCACTCCCTTTTCCTGCGATGACAAGTCATTTCCAGATCTTATTTCATCTACCCGACTTTTTTTTTTTTTATCTCAATTTTCTCAAGATAACAACCCTGGTTCTCCATGATAATGATTTCATTTGAGTTATTTTCTCACAATCTTGACTTATTTATCTCATTATCTCAAGACAACAACAATGCTGGTTTTCCTGCAGCTGGCTCCAGAAGGTGACCTGCCATGTTACCTTTGCTCACACTAACCAGGTAAGTTACGCCCTTTTTCTGTGGTTGCTTTGAGCTCTGCAGCTTTTAGGATACAAGATAAATAAGTCAAGATCTCAAGATAACCAGAAACTACTTGTTGCCACATGAAAACTGAGGAAATACATGTATGCATGTCCTCTTGGGGTGTCCATACTTAGGAATGCATTACATTTCACTTATTCTGTATAAAACTGTGATAAAAATGCTCCAGGTTTTATTAAAACTGGAGTTTTCGTTCATATCCTTGGGTATGCTTGGATGTAAAGTGACATGCATCATGCTACCATTGAAGTCGTCCAACCCCGATTCTGACTAGAGAGACAAGCCGCCAATCAAAGTCTACGTGACAGCATCCCCCCCCCCCCCCCCCCCCCATGTCTGTGTCTCCTTCTCATCAGGCGACTGCCAGCCCGACAGATAGGCCTTAAAGGAGGCTGCAGATAGTCTGAGTCGCTGCAGCCGCTTTGACTGGAACATTTCACACGCTGTCACAAGTACATGTGAGTGCCTTAAGTTGGATCACACCTAGTGAAGGGCCTCAGGTGGTGAAGGGACAGTGTGTTTATGTTCGAGTGTGTGCAGGTTGTGTGTGTCTAATGTGCTTCACCAGTTTTGGGTTTTTAACTGTTGTAGTGGTGGCAGAGTCAGTAGTTTTGGTCACCCAACAGTTGTGTCCACAGGTCTGAAGTTTTGTAGATGTTCATGCTCTCCAGAGGATAAATCCTACAATCTCCGACAACCCCTTGAGTTTTCCCTTGAGTTGACACCAGCTGGTCATATTTTCCACTAATGCAATACAATGTCTTTATATAAACAGGCAGATTGTCACAAATTGCATATAAATTCTCGGTTCCCAAAGAAAGGGTTGAAGTCCACTCGTCCAATTGTTGATCCTTTGAATTTTCCGCACCATGAGAATTTGGTTACAGACATTCACTTTCCCCTCAAGATCAACTGCAGCACCTTCAGTTATCCAATAATATTTTTGATTTATGTTTCATATTTCTTTAAAGAGGTCATATTATGCCCTTTTTGGGGTTCGTATATTTAATCTATGTACCTACTAAAGTATGTTCACAATAACTAAAGTTCTGTTTGTGTCTGTTTTCATGTACTGCCGCTCCATGCACCGGCTCGCTTCTGACTCTCTCTCTAAGGCTCTGAAGTGCCCACGTTCAGAGTCCCCACGTGTGCCAAGTCTGATCTGATTGGTCGGCCAGTCGCTCAGTACGGTTCTCGGAAATGTCACGCCCCTTTTACCATATTGGGAATGCAGCCACTTTGGCTCCGAGGGGAGCATAAACATTAGCACCTTAGCACTACTGTGCTACCGCAGGCTACGGCATATCGCAGGCGTGCTACAGAAGTTAACAGGCGTGCAACATGAGCTGCAGGGCTTGCCACAACGAGCCAATGGGCTTAGATCAGTGATATCACACTGACAATGACGTCGGACTGACAAATTTTTATCGAGGGGGGCTAGAACCGAGCGTTACATGCAGCTAATGCTACAGCTAACAGGAGGACGTAGGAGAAGATGCGTTTCCGCGGACTTTGAATTTTTGCACATAGATGTGCCTAAACATGCACAGGACACTTGGAAAACACACTAAAGAGATTATAAAACCAGAAGAAGCATAATATGACCCCTTTAAAATAACAGCAACTAATGGCATTCCCTCCAGCCTTAGTTATCTTTCTATAGGGCTAATTCACTAAAAAGGGCTAAACGTTAGCATGCTTACACACTAAACAAAGATGTTTCAAGTGATAATTGCCACCTGCAAACACAGACATGTCAGCTTATGTCCTTGTATGTTAGCATGCTGACATTAGCATTTAGCAGTCAGTGGGCTACCGTCTCATTGAGATGTTAGTATGGTTGCTTTGTCTGGGATGAAAGCTGTGTGATAACCAATATTTTCAGCTTGAACATATTTTTCAAAGATTTGTAATATTCAAGATCTCAAATTAAAGTAGTGCTTCACAACAAACCCTGAATACATTAGTCTGTATGTCCATGATTATTAAGTACCTGAACGTTTTAGCAATGAAAGTGAAAAGGCCAATTGTTAACAAAAGATCTAAACCTGATTTCAGTTTAACGATGATAGCTAGAAATAATATCCCATAATTTAGAAATACTGCTCTTAGTTTAAAATAGAGGTAAACAATACCTACACTTACTAAAGGGCCTCGGATGGTGTGTAAGGCACAGAGAGAGAGAGAGAGAGAGAGAGAGAGAGAGGAGGTGTGTGTGTGTGTGTGTGTGTGTGTGTGTGTGTGTGTGTGTGTGTGCAGGAGCAGAGGGGATTATGAGTGGGAGCGCTGTGGGGGGTTTGCCAGCCTCCAGGGGGGAGGTGAAGTGGATTTCTTCTCTCATCCATTTTTCATGGCTCTTCTCCTTTCAGATCTCCAGTCTCTGTACATACGGCTGACGGGTCGATTCCCTTTTATCTTTAAGCATCTTTTGGGGACTCAGCGTGTGTCTGGTGGCATGGGGGGGGGGGGGGGGTGCTTGACTGTGGCGACATGGGTCAAGGTTGAGACATGCTGTTTTTCATCAAGCTCTAATGACTATCTCACCACACTGGGTGCTTAGATGGTGCTCATTTTTCTGATGTCTTCAGGGTTTTAATTGTGGTATATGCTTCTCTAATGATTAAGAAAACTGAATCCTGAATATTTATTGTATATGATGTGGATCAGTGTGCTTCCTTCTGCTCAGAAGGATCAATGGCTGTGCCGTAACTTCCTCTCAAAGGAATATTATGGAAGCTAGTCCACATGGACCATACATACATAAACAGTATTGTTTAATAGCAGCTTATTTCCCTTGTGGATTAATTCAAACACATATGTCTTTTAAAACAGGCACTGAATTATTAATGAGCCCTGTTTTTGACCTCTAGGGTTCATCACCATTGACAGAACTTGTTTCCTGTCCCCGACCCTTCCCATTGACCTACATGAATAATTACCATCATTTTCATAGATTAGAGGAAGTGAATCAGCATAAAAGATTCAACCGAAACATTTGCATGACAACAATCCACTTAGTGACAACTTCTGTGTATTTTTTTGTTGTCTTCAGCTTTCCGTATTGTCATAGCAGAAAAAACTGATGGCAAGAATCAAACAAAGGATGTCGGGACAGAGATGGGGACTCCAGTTTCAGACTTGACTTGGAGACAAAAATGTGTTTTGAGACGTGTCCCTCAAAAAAATAAGACTTGACTCGAATCAGACTCCAAATTTGTGACACATGCAGACTGTTTTTATTCTGTTTATTTGGTGTATTAACACTGAAAGATGAATATAATTCCCTCCAACCATGCACAGCCATCCGCATCTTGCGCACAACGGGCTCCACAGATGACACCACAGTGGGCACATCATCTCCAGCTGCTACAGTGCCATTTCAATTCGTAATACATTTAAAAGTAGATTATATCATTAGTTGGGACCCAGTGTTATTCTAAAATACTGTTGTACTCTTTCCTTACAGTCTGAGTCCTTAGAGTCTTGACTTGAACTTGCTGCTTCCCTTAAAGATAGAGACTTGGACTTACATCTCAAAGACTTGAGATATGACTTGGACTTGAAAAAAGGGACTTGTGACCACACATCATGGTGATCTGTTTTCAGTACTTTTAACAAGTTGAGATATTAGACATCAATAGTGGAGAAAAAAAAGCATACCTTTCCTCGCACTTGAGTCTGCCTTTCATATCTTTTATCCCTCACTGTTCCTGTGAGAAAAAACGTTTTGTAGCTACAAATAATTTAGTTGTTTATCAGTTGTAGAAAGAATGGGGAAACTACAGTTTGCACTGTACCAAGGCTAGCAAAGGAATGTAGCTTTTCCAGTAGAATGATTGCCAAAAACCATAATGCTGTAAGGCAGTTTTGAAAATGTTGGCGAGTAAGCTTTGGAAATTATTTAAACACGTGTCAGCAGCAAGTTGTAAGCTAGTAGGCATACCATTACTAAAGCATTAAACTTTTCAAGTGTCAGCAAATTAGAGACATTTCATGCAGAAACCAAATAATAACATTTTGGAACAAAAACATTTCAATACAAAAGTGAGAAGCTAACTAGCTTTTTTTTCTGCTAGCTGCTAGCTAAACTCAAGGACAAGTAATAGTCTTAAGAACTTGAAAACAGCCTATTATATATACTGACATTGGCTGGCTTAACTCTTAGACAAACTAGAACGCTGGCTTGTTCTGTATTGTTTAATATCTTGGTGAACTAATATTCTTGCTCTAGCGAACTTGGTAACCTAGCTAGCTAACTAGCTTACATACAGCCTATGGCTATACATTTATAGTGACTTAAAGAGCCCATATTATGCCCTTTTTGGGGTTCGTATATTTAATCTGTGTACCTACTTTTGTACGTTCACAATAGCTAAAGTCCGAAAAAAGTGTCTGTTTTCATGTACTGCTCCTCCTTGCTCCCTCTCCGCTCTGAGTCCGTCAGCTACGCTCTGTTGAGCCCAGACTGTTAGACCCCACGTGGGCCAAGTCTGCTCTGATTGGTCTGCCGATCCGCTCTGTCGTTATTGGTCAGTTGCTCAGCACGCGTCTCGGAAATTTCTGAAATATGAGCTGCAGGGCTTGCCACAACGAGCCAATGGGCTTAGATCAGTGATCTCACACTGACAATGACGTCGCACTGACAAATTTTTATCGAGGGGGGCTAGAACCGAGCGTTACATGCAGCTAATGCTACAGCTAACAGGAGGACGTAGGAGAAGACGCGTTTCCGCGGACTTTGAATTTTTGCACATAGATGTGCCTAAACATGCACAGGACACTTGGAAAACACACTGAAGGGCATATAAAACCAGAAAAAGCATAATATGGGACCTTTAAGTAAAAACCATCAGCTTACCTGATGGATGGCAGTTGTCTCGAGAACATTATGTTGGCAAATATGTAGCTTATGAAATAAATCAAATTACCTGATGGATGTTATACAGTTCAACAGTATTTTCAATAAAAGATAGCCTCGCTACACCAGGGCTGACTTAGAATTAACAATCATGGTGTTTTCATTGTAATGGTAGTAATCTGTGACACAGTTGACCTTCATATCCTGTGATGATTGAAACAGGACAGCATGGCTTATTTTGTGTTTTTTATAACGATGTAGGTGAAATAGCTGAAGGGAAAGAGACCACACTGATTTATTAGGACATCTGCTAGCTAATATTGCAGCTAACAATACCGTTTGCTAGGAATTTACTCCTTTCATGCTAGCTAGCAAGTGGTTGAACTTTAGCTGACAGTAGCTGGGGAATATTTTTTATTTTACCCGAAAATATGGCCAGTTGCCCCACTATATATTTGATCATATTGTCTTTCAGATGCTGATTATAAGGCTAACAGTGAAATTGTAATTGAGCTTTCAAATGACCTAAATAATACCAAACTCATAAAACAGGATTTCAATATGCAGTATCTGAGGATGCAGTTTAGTTTCATTTTGTCAAACCCTCACACCCTTCGCATAAGCAACACGTGGTCAAGAATGTGATAGATAAATACCTCACAAGGAACACTATGAAGTATTTTTTATTTGTATATCATTCATTACAATTGTACCTGCTTATGTGGACTTAGCCTACACAAGTTTTGGATTTAAGGTCCTCTTCCTTTTTGAACCGTAAAACCATTTCTGGAAGGCCGTAGTGTTCTTCTCATGGTTGACTGAGCTATCAAGTGTGTGGACAGAGCATTTCCGCTGCGATAAGATGAGACATGCAGTCACCACTGACACCAAAGTGTACCTCTCTCATACCCTTATGTTCTGCTCTGATGATAGTACTGTATGCGTTTGTGTTTTCCCATGCCGAGAGCTCAGATTACATACAGTAAATGCCAGTCTGTGTGATATGTTACTGTTCAGAGATGAGGGGTAGTGAAAGACATTTCCAAACTAACTGGAAATGCATAGTTGGGTTTCAATTACATTGGGTAAACAGGGAAACAGTCTACCACAACACACACGCACACATATTTTTGAGAATGATTTACAATGGAAAAACCACAGTTACAATGTTAACCAGTTGGGCAAGTTTGTGACACTTTATACTTTATGTCTTGCTTTTCCTGTTCATGCTTTTGAACTGATTTTGCAGTGACAGTCCTTATTTGACCTTCTGGGTATTTGACACATGACAGCGAAATGAATGGCTGCTCCTACGGGACAATCTTTCATTTTGCGTGTTTCCTATAATAGCCTGGAAAGTACTCTATTACTATTCTGCTGCTAAAATGCAGCAACATCTCCAACACAAAGGAGGAGGAAAACGCTGGAAGGGATGCACCCTTAAGTCCTAAACCTAACTTATTGTTTCTTCTGCTTCCTCGACTCTACTTTCACCAATATGTAAGAGTAGAGATCTATTGCAGAGACTAACTTAATCCTGCCTGTCTCACAATATATCACTGATTAAAAGACATGATTTAAGAGGAGATATGGTGCATTGTCAGATTTCTTTCCTGTCAGAGTTAACATGGCAGACAAACTTTCCCATTTGACTCCTTCCACATGTTGGGATACCTAGCCCTAAACCCTCAAATCCATCCCCGCATGCACAGACCAGGACCTTGTAAATATACATCACTGATAAGGCCCGGCAGATGCTGCACAACGTTATAAAAAAAGGAGCAGCAAAACCTTTATGGCCAGCTTGATGTTAGACCTTTTAAACAAAAACAGGTTTCAGATATCCACCTGGTTCCCATTGAGGACTGTTTATCAGTTTGAACCAAAGCTCTCCCTGAAAACACGATGCCATGGTAATCCAAGGTTATGACCTAACTGCTCAAGAGTTAGAGGGCAGAAGAGCGTCACAGCTTCTAGCGGTTTCAAGCATTTTTTTGATGAATTGGTAGATAAAAAAAGACTATTTAATTTGATTAGGATATCCCATGGGGTTTTTAATATTTAAGGCAGTGGCTCCCACACTCGTGGTCTTAATCTCTCTAAATGTAGCATCATGAATCTGAATCTAAGACCACAAACACGAAATAATAAAAAAGACTACTTCTGAAACATTTTGATAATTTATGAAAGACTAAACTGTCACTCTTGGTTTAACTTCATATAAGCGACTGATGTTAGCAATCTGTGACCAAGCCAAGGAGTTACAAAGAGACATAGCTTGGCGAGATTGTCCTCACAAGTGAAATGAGAGAATGACATGTTCCAGAAATGCTCAAAAACATTAATATGTCCCAATGGACAAAGCCCTCCCTACAGCCCCAGTAACTATTGTTTCAAGCCGCGATATTTACTTCAATCTGAATGTAGCGGAGGCGTACCGTCTTCAGAGGTAGTAACAGAGGCGAGATGGTTTCAGAGGAGCATGTTTGACTGTTGGTCTATGTGGAGCTCCCGCCGTGTCATGCTTCTGCAACACTGAAACGCAATCTGAATTCGCAGACTGGGACACCAATATCAGGCCATCCCTGAATCAAAATGTACAACGTGATGACAGCTGAACTTAGTTATGGCACTTGGCAAAAAAGAAGCTGTCAGAAAATGGCTTATGACTTTTTTCTATAAAGTGCAAAATGAAGAAGGCTACAAAGTCGACAGACTAAAGCCTGATTTATACTTCAGTGTTGAATCTTTGCCATAGCATAAATTAAATGAAAATAGACGTCTTGGCCTTGAGTCATTCATCGAGATCCCCTGGCTACACCTGAAGCTACACCTGAAGCCCCAAATGACTTCCAGACACTGTATCATTGTACTTTGATAGCAGATAGTTATTAGATAGATTGATATGACTCTATCCTAGTTAACATGTCGCCATGGTTTGACTCGCCTATCATGGGTAGCCACGCCTTAAAGCACAACCTTTTTAATGGTAGTTTCATTCAAAATTGGGCCATCATTTACAAAAGAACATAATGGTGTACTGACGATGACTTGAAATTGGCATTGAGACCATTCAGGTATGAAGAAACGATTTACGGTAAAAGACAGTAAAATAACTGAGAGGTGTGGTCATTTTCTCGTCTGTTCCCATACAATCCAACATCCTTCTCTACCAGTAGAGGCCCCGCTTTATGGCCTTAAGAAAGGTTACAGTTTTAATGCACTTCTTCAATGGCACCACTACTGACAACAACGGCCTGGATCCACTTTTTTGAATAAAAACTAAAAAAAGCTAAACATAAACTGTTTTTATAGACAGGCTGAGAAAGTTTAAAACCACACCTTCCCATATGTGCGTCATCTCATCTGCATACAGATGGAGAGTGTGTCACAAAAAAGGTGCTGCGGTTCTTGCACATCAGTGTGTCCTCTAACTGCTCTGGTGGATCTTGTCTTTCCTTCAAAGGGCAGGTTTAAGCTGCTCCCACCTGTGAATGGACTGCATTCAGAAAGAGGGGTGGTAATCCATCTGCCGTGGTGACACACACACACACACACACACACACACACACACACACACACACACACACACACACACACACACACACACACACACACACACACACACACACACACACACACACACACACACACACACACATCCAGATGGTCTCTGGAGAGCACAGAGAGAGAGAGTCCCATGTGTCCAGTTACAACATGAAAGCAACAGGGATGCAATTTAAGTACCCATCCCTCCACCCATCCCCAGCACCCTTTTAAAGATGGATGGGCGTTGACCAGGGGAAGATACTGTACACAGAGACACACTCTTGCATAAGCCCCACCACCTCCGCTGAATCACCTTAGATAAAATCACTTTCACACTACAACAGCTCTTTTTTCTGTTTTTTTTTCTTGCATTTGTGGGAAACTGGCAAGATGAACATCAGATCTACAGATTTTAAAGGATTCTGTGCCTAAATGTGTCGACCCGTTTCCTGATTCACATATAGATTTATCTGATTATGATGTTTGTTCAAGAGAGATGATGAATATCTGCATAAAGGGCTGCTGACAGATTTATGTTAGCATCAGGTAAGTGCTAATGGATTTTGAAATAAAACAATGAAATAATAAATAATCGTACTCAGTGAGTAAAAAAAACTAAAGGACAAATATTTGACATTTTGGGCATCAAACCCATTTTATTTGAACTTAATGCAGTTTAATCCAACACAGTCAGTGCACATGCAAAGTATCATATTTAAATATATACTGTATGTTTGTACCAAGTGTCATGTTTTAAAAGTTTAATAATCCAACATTTAGGTAATAAATTAACAAAAGTGAAACATTACTGAAAACACTGCGCACAATGAGTATACACTTTGAGTAAAGCATAAAATACATGATAAATTCATCAAACTGCAACGCTCATGTTTCTTCTATTTTTTTTTTCTGAAAATATAAATTTAAAAAAAGAAAAATCATCAGTGTAAGACATCAAAAATGAAAATAAAATGAGATCACAACTGGACACATTTCTTTGTCATTACCTTGACAGAAATCATAATACTTCTTTTCACTTAAAGGTATTATGTGTAGGATTTTCACTAAATATTACACTAACTAATAGAATAGCGCATGTGCTACACGTTATAGTCACATTGAGCAGCAAATCTAATCACCGCCCCGTTGCTTCTGAATATTCAGCTACCGGTCTGTGCATAAAGAAGCAAAAGTGACCGACTATACAGATCAAAAGTGCCTTCTCCAGGACGCACAAGCAAATAACCAATATTAAAAATGAAGACTAAGTAGATCACCAAAGGTCATTTTTTGAACCATCACATCCATGGTGTAAGATAAATTCAACAGGAAAAACACCTTGGTTAATTTAAAGAGAACACTACACATAGCACCTTTAAAAACATGTCTGTGATTCACCGTTGATCAGCTCGTGATCGTTGAGAAATACAGGAAGTTAAAATTGTGCACAAACCCTGAACAGAAAAAAACAAAACAATCACAGTTGAAGAAGCAACTACAGCTTAGCCATGTGTGTGTGTGTGAGTGAGTGGGGTGGGGGACGTCTATAAAAGTCTGATACCGATGATTTTAGCGCTCCGTCACAGAGAACCACTGAGGTTTGACATTTCTGACACGTTGCTGAGAATTTGATATGTCTGTGTCTCAGAAGCACGCAAACGGACAGAAAATATTCTCCTGATGTGCCTGAGTGATGGAGGTAGAAATGTCCAGTGCTGGGCTGATTGTTAATTTCCAGCATAATCAAGAATGATTTTTAAAAAAAAAACAATTCATTTACCTCAGATACTAGTCTTATATTTAAGTAGGATATGGCTTACTGGTGGCGCAGTCTGCAACTTCCTATATGACTGTCAAAAGTGTGTTCACTTTGGGGAATTAAAGGAACAGTGCAACATTTTGGGATATGCATTCATTCCCTTTTAGTTTTCTTATTTAGATTAGATGATTGATGCCACTCTGATTGCTGTACACAGAATATAAAGATTCATCTGGATGTGGTTAGCGTAGCTTAGCACAAAGACTGGAAACAGGGGAAGATAGCTAGCCAGATAAAAAAGATAAAGAAGATATGCCTGAACGCTTACTCACTGGCACTAAAGCCTTATTCACATGATACTTCTTACTGGTGTATATATATTGATACATCAATAGGCTGATAAGCACCATGACAGCATGTGTGGTCAAACATTTTGAAAACTCCCACAGTGATACAAGAATTGTTAATACATTTGCGTATTTTTCTTTTAATCTGAGCACAAACCACAGTTCTGGTCAAGACATGGTTTTGTATGAACTTCCACATTTTTAGGTTTCAGTTTTTTTGTATGAAATAAACATTTGTGATAATCACAACGCTTTAGAGGTGGCGGAAGTAGTGTCGTAATCTAGACCACACTAACCGAAACCAGAGTGCTCCGAGACCCAGACAAAGGCCAAGACATTTAGGAGCCGAAACCGAGTCGAGACCAAGACCAAGGCAGGGCGAGGCCAAGAAGGGTGACGGCTATAACCTATAAAAAAAAAATCAAATTATGAATAAATTTAACAAAACAAAAGTCATTTCTTCTTTTAGAAAGGGGCGTTTTCCTTCTAATCACAGGTCCAGACCGGTCTAGATTTAAAACCTGGAGTCCGTCCAGTCTGAGACTAGACCTAGTAAAAAAAAAATTGATTCTGAGATGAGACCTTCAAAAAGTGGTCTTGAGAACGGTTGTGAGACCGATTTCAAGTAGAACACTAGGCGGAAGGGACATTTTTGTTACCTTAGACAGAGCCAGGCAAGCATCCATTTTCCCCCCCATTTTTTTTTCAGTCTTTATGCTAAGCTAAGTTAGCCAACCGCTATAGTTGTACCCTTAACTTTACAAAATAAACACAAGAGTGGCACCATTTGTCTCCCTAAACTCTCAAACAGATCAGCAAATGAATGCGTTTTCCCCGTAATGTTGACCTGTTCTACAAGTTCCACTTTAACCCTGCGGTGAAATAGGTCGATCAACTCATGGAGATTTGACTCCACATGCAATAAAAAAAAAAAAAAAAAGGCCTTACATGAATGTTTATTTCTGTCACACTTAGAAGCTTATATAGAGGAGCAGGCTGAACCAGCTGAACCTGAAGTGCTGTCACACTTGTGTTGTTTTTTTGGCAGCTGAAATCTCAACACGGTCCCTCCTACTCGCAGCTTCTTTCTAGGTTTATAAGTGTCGCTCTAATTTTCACTGAGTCAATCCTAAGGGCTACTGTATGCCCACTTTGTTAAATGTATGCACTCAGCTTTCAGATAGCAGCTGGTGTTGAAGACATTTACCTGCAGGCTGATACTACCAACAGTTACAAGCCTATACAACAAAAAAATAAAAAAGGGGGGGGTTGCGTTTTCATGACAAATATCCTGAAAAGAAAAATGATTTTAGCCGAAAGAGAAGTCGCATGTCCACATTTGACAGGCACATACAGTTAGCAGACTGGCCTTTAAAATGGCTTTGTTTGTCACAATGGATCGTCTACAAGCCAAATCAGAAGAATTTCACATCATTACAGCAAAGTGAGGAGTGTTAGAAACACACAGAGCGATGTTGGTTTCTTTTAATCTTTGCTATAAACTTTTGGAATGATTATGGCTAACCCCTTTAAAAATGTGACACGAGGATAAACATCTGAGTGATGAAGACAATGAAAAACTGTGAGCACCATTGGGAATCTTTCAATCTCTACTCAGACCTGGTTCAACTGAGGACCAAAAGAAAGATCGTCACATGAGAGAAGAGATAATGTGAAGGGAACGTGGTCGTTTATCTGATGTCAATAAGGTTTGACGATTAAAAAAAACTTTAAAAAGTGATGTGTGTCCTTTTTTATGATTTACTCTCTCTGCCACATGAAACTAACAAAACGTAGAAATCATCCAGCGGTCATTTCATGGTTTTCCAAAAGTGCAATCGACATTTTCCCAAAGTGTCCTGCGTCCAACTTGTCAGAGAAGTCATTTGTATGCATTTGAAGATTTACATCTAATTATAAACAGTCGGTTTTATCGTCGAGCATCTGTAATTAATAAAGCTTGGACGCTCCTTTGAGAGACAATGACTCAGTAAGATTATTACCTAATTACATCCTGCAGAACAAGGCGTGGTTTGCATGCTAGCTTAACCCCAACTTGTGTTGTTTTAGATATTTTACTGTAGCATTTAAGCTGGGATTAAACATTAGTTTTCATTGGATGCTTGTTGTGAGCATGTGTGTTGCACTAGGTGTGCGGAGAAACCACTCCCCTTAGGCAGAAAAAAAATGAAGAAAAACAGTCATTTAAGTGACTGGAATCAGAGGAAAGACTAGATGCTCATGTGCTAACTAGCTCATATATCGTTTGTTTTGATTTCCAGAACACAGTCACTCACATCCATAGATTGTCCTTGCTTCCACTGGAGGAACAGGTAGCATTAGTGTGTGGAGTGTGTTTTGAGGCCTCATATACCATCATGGACTTGACAAATAATCCATGAAGCTAACAAAGCTAGCTCGATGATTGGAATTGAATGGAGGAATGGGTAATTCAGCTACTTTCATTCATTTATTCTCTTTTTTTTTTTATTTCACCTTTATTTTCGCCAGGGTTGTCCCATTGAGATCAGAGATCTCTTTTACAAAAGACACCTGGCCACAGGTAGCAGCAACAGACACTTTCAACAACAACAGAAACAAAAAAAAAAAACAGAAGTCACACTGTAGGTTTAAGAAAACATGAAAACGATCAGCTGAAACATCTGCGCACAGAAAGTCTGGATACGAGATCTTTCACCGACGATTTGAAAGCATTCAGAGAAACGAAGTGTTGCAATTTAAAATCGGTCTCAGTCTTACTTTTGAAATAAAAAAAGGACTCCATCTTAAAGTAAAGTCAAAAGTAAATATTTACCATGTTAACTCAGAGTTGTATAAAAAAAGTTCCCCCTCACTATATTTGCTCCTCAATTAAACACACACCACTTTTAATTTTAACTACAAAACTCAGGTCCTAACCAATGAAATCCATGTTTTATCCTGCCTAAATTCAGCAGTTTTAACTCATCAAACGACGCTGGGTGTGATTTCATTCAACACTTAAAACTACTTTTACAAAAGGCAGGTGACATTAACAAAGAGCCCCGCCCCCTTTTATGCAGGCTGCAGCCAGGTATAACAAATGTGAAGATTTCACTTCCCAAGAAAATCAAGAAAATTAAAAATAATTCAAGCTGTTCCAGCAAAGTATACAATCCTAAATGGAGGATTTTTTTTTTTTTGACAGAAGGACAAACAAGCTTAGTGACTGGGTGTAAATATGGCTTAAGGGTTGTGCATATATTCCTACAAAGTGTGGTTGGAAATATACCCCAAATATTTGATTCAGTGTGTGAAACCAAACATTTTGAAATTATCCGTCCTTCTGTTTTGTTTGCACAGAAGAGAACAAAGCAATGCGAGCTCGAGCGGCACCAGATAACCTCATTCTGATGCCTGAAAGTGAAGCTCAGTCCTCCTCTCAGAGAACTTTGGTGGAGATTCAAGAGGGACAAGGACATGCGCTGCATGAAGAAGAGGAATAAAAGAGCTCAAATCAAAACACAAGGTGTCATGGGGTAACAGCAGAGAAATGTTGACATTTGATTGTCAGCCTTGAGAAACAAAATAAATCCTAGACAAATACATCGAGTACAGCGGTAAATTGATTTGTTTTTGTTTAATATGGCAGATTCATGATTTCATGTTGTGATTTTATACTCTGGAAAACAATTAGAAACATTGCACTTAAAAGTCGTACAAATAAAAACCTACAGCACTTTTTTTTTCATTTCGTTAAGTGAGGCCGCCGTGTCCACCTAGCGCAACATTTTTCTGGGCGCAAGCGTCTTTTTTTAAAAATTGTTTTCTATGAGTAGAGGCCTTTGGCAGCAGAAAGCGGCCGCCTGGAGAAAAAGCGCAGAGCCCAGCGCCTTTTTCTACGAGCGCTTCAACTTTTTGTGCGGCCGCTCCGACCGCTCGAGTTGAAAATCGTTGGGGCTGTTGACGTCACCGGCGCTCTTTTCCAAATCTCAAAGCTCTTTGCTCCGCGTCTGATAAACGGGAAAAAAAAAAAAAAAAAAACATACGGTAAAAAGTAACAGAGTCGCGTCGGACATACAGTGGCCGTAGTCAACGCACTGTTGTCATAGAGACAGGACGGACGTGCAGCGCTTTTCTTCTCAGCGCACAAACCGCTTCATGCGAGCTCTACGGCGCGCACAGCGAACGCTTTTCTGCCCAGAAAAAAACGCTAGGTGGACACGGGGGCCTAAGGATTTTTTTTTTTCAATGGATTTTCTCGTCAAAATTCATTCACTTTTTTCTCACGCACGTTTTCCAACTCTGCAAGTGCACCCGAAGTGAGTTGAGCTCTCCTTCAGCGTGCAGTTGTAGTTCTTTTATGATCTATTTGTAGTAATGTGTGACTAATGACATGTTCAAGCTGTGCTAAATTAGCTGTAATTTTCTAAAGCTTCATCATCTTTAGAACTTGCATACTTTTTAAGAAATCTACTACTAGGTAAAGGGGGGGAGGGGGGGTCTTTCTTTTTTACATATTAACTAACAATGAAGTACCAGCCCTTTTTGAATTTAAAAAACTAACATGTAATAAGAATAGTAAGAACTTTGTTGCCATTAAGCTGCGATAGATTTGATAATATGTACTAACATGCTGGTTGTTTTTCACACCCAGAGGTCCACCCTGGATATGAACCAGCAGTTTGACTATTTGGACCTGAGATTTTGGCAAACTGCTGCTGAGATTCACTTTGTGCGATCAGGTTTGTGTGTTGATGACCTTTCAATATTTGCGACACTGAATCTCCGTCATGAATTATGATCGGAGGCAATCTCTTAGATGGTTTCGAGTCCTTTTTAAATACGCTCCTACATCAGTGGGTAAAATGAACTCTCTGGAGGGTTTATGATGTTTCGTCTACTGTATTTCTAGTCTTAAATAATATGTAAGAGAATGTGAAAGAATACCTCCTTCAAAGCACTCCTTTCCATGTCAATGGGATTTCAGGATACACCAACATGTTAGCGGTCAGTTTTCTGATTTCCTCTGACATGACTCACCGCAGCTTAGTGCTTGTGAGCGTCAACACGGAGACAAATCAAAATGAAGCCCCCTCGGTGTAGTGGAAGGGGTTTGCTTTTCTTGTGTCTTGGAGCAACGTATTCCATGATCATTTTTCCACTTTGATTGTGGAATAAGAAGTTTGATAATCTTGTCCACAGGTAGATTTTTCTAGGAGTGTTAAGGGTTGATGCGAAGACTGTATAAAAAGATGGACGACATGACAGCTCTCCGCAAAAGTGAAGCCAAGACATTTGGAGCTCCCCCTCCTGACTGTCTGCACCGTAGGTCATAAGCTCCGCCTCCTCCATGTTAACAGATGGGACATGGGTCCAACTATAAAATTTGATCGTTTTTTTTTATCAAACATGATTTCTGTCTTTCTAGATAGTTCTGGACACGCCGATTTATTCCTCAGTGTTCAATATTTTGAGAAGTCGAAACCTAACTAACCCTAACACGAGAGTCATTGAACTTCTTCAAATTGACAGAAGAATCTGTTCCACCCCGGACGTTACCGACCTCAGGGATCGCTGCCGTTTCATCGGTTAGTTAACTGTGTTTCTTTTTAGGGTGGGTTCTTTTTTTTTTGGCTTCAGTTTTGTACAAAAGGAGGAGGAGACACGTCGACCATCAATAAATACAGTCGAGGGGTAGAGATCAGTGAGTGATCTGTTTCGCCCAGGGGGGTAATATGATAAATATTGCTTAAAGGCTGTAGGTCAGAGAACTAAACTGAGGCTTGAACAAGTGGCGGTAAAAACCCATCTAACACCTCGACTGGTACAAGGCCCCACCGTTGACTAGCATAGTTTTTGCATTACTGGATCATGGCTTAAAGAAATACTCCACTGTTTGGTTTGATTTTCCTTAACTCTATTCTACTCTGTTTCAACACAGGACCAATTAAAAAAAAGAAGTAGCCATGTTTCATTTCACACGTAATGTCAAAATGCAAACACCTGGTTGGTCATGTAGAAATGTTTGCATTACATCAAATTGAAATATCAGCATGTAAAATGTTAGCTAACAATGCTAACCAGTGACGTTCGGCTGGTTAGCATCATGGCTTTAAATAGTTTGCAATGAATCCTGGGTGTTGTAGTATGGTGAGAACAATTGAACTATAAGAAAGAATTGTAAGGTTGTTTGGCTGATGTTTTAAGTTTTTTGTTTTTTTTTGCCTTTAGGAAACATTCAATAGCCTAGACTAAGAGCAGTGGAATATTCCTTTAATCGAGGGCAGGAGGATGAAATCAGTGATATGCAGCCATTTGTAACAGATGGCACAGTAACTGAGAAAAATAAAAAGTAAACAAGAAGAGACAAAAAGTGCCAGTGACAACCAGCAATGGCAAATTGGTTTTGAGGGAAAATCTTAAGACCACATTATACTGAAAAGGTAAACAGGACAAAAAGTAAAGTTAGCTGTTGGCAACAAGACAAGGGGCCCACCTTTCATCATGTACCAATGAGCATAAAAAGGCAACACAGGATGAAGAGCGATAAAGGGGAGAGTGGATTATGTGCTGGGCCGGTGTTTGATTTGATTTGAATAAACCGTATAAAGATAGTTGATTAATACTAATTACACATTGGTAGAGATCTTGTACTTGGGAGACATGTTATTATGGAACCAGATGAAACTAAAAATGACTCCCATGGTTTTGGGTATACGCTCGTCGTACGCAAACGTCATGGCCTCGTGCAGCGGGACTTTGACCACCTCGATAAGCTCTCCCTCCCGAGGCTCACCTCCACCCGCGCTCACGCAGTTGTCTTCAGACACCTCGGCGTAAAACATGGTCTGCTTTGAGCCCGTTACGCCGACGCCTGACCTGAAGAGGGGGGGAAAGGAGAATTAATTGATATTGATATCTGCAGTTAAGAACGAAAAAGCTTCACATCCAATACTGTACATTTGAGAAACACATTTATTTCCTTTCATGAAACAAAACACAAACGCTTCTGTGTTTCAACTGGTGTAACTACATACTGTATGGTGCCCATCGAGTTGGGGGGAAAAAGTAAAAAGAAATATTTGAAACTGGTCCCTATTATTCATATTGGTCCAATATTTTAAAATGTCTCGCCCCCGGTTTGCATCACAGGCTTTTCTCTATAGACGTAACCTCTTTAGATAGATAGATAGATAGATAGATAGATAGATACTTTACTGATCCCGAGGGAAATTCAAAGCATCCAGTAGCAGGTTACAAGATGTGCATGACATGAAACATTTGTTACAAATTAAACCGCAAAATCGACGCCCCGCAAAATGTACATAACCCATGCAGGGATAAAAATATATGTGTAATTTAAAGCAAGAACCTATAAACAGTTGAGGAAAAAATCTGTAATTAGACCTGAGTATAAAAAAAAAAACAGTGTTGATCTTCTGAAGTTGTGTTGTTTATATATGTACAGCAATGTTTAAAAAAAAAAAAAAAGCCCAAACTGGGTAAATCTGTGATATCTGAAACGTTCTTAGACTTGACAGAGCTCCTCCAAACTTACTGAAGACATAAAACTGTGACTCAGACTCATCAGTAAACTGAATAATGTCACTTTGAATAATTCCTGTTATGTAGAAATGTTGTTAATGTTCCCCAAAAAAATTAATTAAAACATACTGCAGGAATCTAAAATGCCTAATGTCTAAATTTAGCCAAGAGGTCCAAATAATAACTTATTTTTATAACACAATCAGAAGAACACGGTGAACACTTAATGTGGACAAAGAAACATTTAAAGCTCTGTCTTTGATTGCTGCTAAAAAAAAAGTAACAGGAAGACCAAAGGTTGCCTACTGTTAGTAAAAGACTTCCTCACACACTGTGCTTCTGTCAAATACCCCCTCATAGGGGTCATGGGGGTTAAGATGACACCTATGTATTTAATGGAAGCCGCCCACACATAACAATCATCATAGACAACACCAACAGAGCCGGAGGATGTGCTCCAGTCAAATCAAAAGCAGAGTTCTGAGAGTTATCAGTCATTGCTGTGCAGGTGCTGCTGTTTAATGAGGGACTGCGCTCCCAGTGTTATTCCAGCAAAGACGGCTGGTTGTTGCAGTGAATTTCTCTGATCTACAGGCCGTCTCCATCTCCAACTTTAGTTACATTTTTTGGATCTTTTAACAGGATGTAGAAACTCAGGGAAGACAGAGGGGACGACTCAAGACAGACAGATGCTCCGGGCACAACCAGCAAGAAGAGGAAAAAGAACTAATGTCTTTGGGGTTGTGCCAGCTGCTGATGGCCACGCAGAAAAAACTCCTCCATCCTTGGTTCACCAAACTTTCAATACTTTCTGCATGATAACTGGTAATGTCCCTATTGCCCCCCCCCCCCCCCCCCCGTCTTGCCAAGTCTTTGTTGGACAAAGGAAACACAGTCTCTTATAAGTCCCAATCGTATCCACTGATCATCGAACTTGACTTCCATGACATCAGCAAAGAGGACACTGAGAGGAGAGGGGTGGTGGGCTCTCATCCTTCCTGACGATGCTCCATTTTTCTGTTTTCTCTCTATAGTTGCTATTAGGATTGACTCGCACAACTCGTTTGCCAGTGACGCTAAATTCAACAGACAATTAGTGAAAAGAATCTTGTTCTTGACAAAAATCTGTGTTCCAGTGTTTAGCACCAATACACCAAGTCAAATTCCTTGTATGTGTAAATGTACTGGGCAATGAAACATGATTCTGATTCTGATTCCTGGTTAATGAGAAATTGTACACATTTAGATAATTTTTTTCCAACATGAAGCAGTTGCAGTGGTAAGCGCTGTCGCAGGGTGATTCCTGGTTTAGTTCCTGGTTTAGTTCCTGCTTGGACAGGGGCTCTTCTGTGTGAAGTTTGCATGTTCCCCCTGAGGATGCGTGGGCTCTCTCCAGGTACTCGTTAGATTACTTAGTGACTCTTAATCGCCCACAGGTGTGAATGTGAGTGTGCCCGGCTGTTTGTCTCTGTATATCAGCCTTGTGCTTGACTGGGGATTGGTCAATTTCAAAACTCTTCCATGACAGGTGTTTTTTTTTTTAAAGGGATGAATATTTGATGCAAAACAGAATGTTTGATGAGGCGATACTAAACTGGATAACAAGAAATGAATTGTTAAGGGACCACAAATATAAAGGGACTCAAGACAATTTAAAGCATTGCACAAAAAGATGTTTGTGTTGTGAGCTGACATCAAAACATGAATGACCTGCATTCACTTTATTTAACTCATTGACTTGGAGAAACAACGTCATTGCACAGAAGCATGCCGTCAGCTCACCTGTAGGAAGTAATCCTCTTCAGTTTGGAGGCAGGCACATCGTAGCCGCACTCCTCCAGCACCTCCTGACGGGCGATCTCCTCCAGGGACAGGTCAGGTTTGTCCACCAGGCCCGCACAAAGCTCGTAGGTGACCCCTGCAGAGGCCGGGGGCTGCTTAGAGGAGCTCTCCCCCTCTGAGGCTGACTGGCCCTCCTGAGACTCAGAGGCCGGGGCTGCAGCTTCAGCTTCAGCTGCACCCTCCTCGTTTTTCTCAGCAGACTGAGGAGGCTGCGTCTTGGACTTTTCCCACTCACACATGTAAACAGCTGTAGGTGGAAAAGAGGACAGTGACTGTTATACTGTGAGAGGATTAGAAGATACAAGTCAGTAATGTTAGTCAATTAAAGACACTTTAGAGTCAGCTTGCTGCCTCATAATGCACACAGCACTTTATACCCGTATTGTTATAATGATTAAATCCTCCAGTATTTGTAAGAACCTGGAGCCTTGCTTTAAAGTAGCTCTATCATGTCTGTTTTTTATTCTGTTTTTATTCTGTATTTGTGGTGTTTTTAAGAGTGGTATTAATGTGCCACCTTGTTTGAATGTGTTACTTTGTGTTTTAAAAGGTTTATATTTGTCCACACGAGTCAAGGACACATTTCCTACTTTGCATACAAAAGTAGAACACAAAGTTTTTTCTATTTGGGAAATTTTAGGGATTTTTTTTAGCACATTTTGAAAATATTTGTAAGGATGATTAACTTGACTGGAAACTCACTAAACTGACTTTAAAAAAACTTGAATAAGCCCAAAATGTAGGATCTGGACACTTTAACATGAGCTGATGTTTGAGCCAAGCAGGAAGTGTTTGGGAAAAATTAGCATCAAGCATGTTGGAGGGGGCGATGACTACAGATCGTGTCTTCCATCCTCTTTGCTCCGTGTCCGATCGGGTAAAAACGATCTCCAGCAAACCAGGAATATTCCAGGTGGCAGACTTTAGTGACATTTTCTTGAAATACTAAGCGAGTGGATTTGTGAAAAGGGCTGTAGTTTAATTAGTGCCTGACATAATTTATACTTTAAGGATACTTAATAAAGAGCACTTCTACAAAAGGCCAGAATAAGTCAACAAAGTTAAACTAAATGTGATATTTTCCACATAAGGTAATCACTCTTCTGTGTGAAAACCACCTCCTTTAGGTCCCCTCTAAACATTTATTGTCTGATACCCATGAGCTGACAAGTTTATGCTACACCCCCGCTTATAAAAAAAAAAAAGTGATTGTCGTTTGCAGACAAACTGATTTCCTTGAGATAAAAAAACTTTTTTTCCCAACAGTAATACGAGAGGAAATAAATATATCAATGGCCAGACTTCCTTGCATTTAGCACACAGTGGTGTGGCACAGTCCCTGGCGACTCCTAACAAAGGAGCTTAGGCCGCTTTGTAACGGGGCCTCTTGTCGTCTATTTCAGAGTCTGCATTGTTGCTAGGATCCAGTCGAGTAAACAGTGATTGTAAGGTTCTGCTGTTTCAAGTGAAAGTGCCCGAGGATATACTGTATAACAATCTAGATTTTTTAAAAAACCCAAGGTTCCCCACATCAACATTTTGTTTGTTTTCTGAATAATGGTGAAGTGCTTACCTGGACGAAACTGCTTGACGAGGACAAAACAGTGTAAGGTGGTGTTGAAGATCAGCACTGATACACTACGAGGAAAAAGAAAGAGAAGAAGAAGAGGTTGAGCTGACAATCACTTTGTCAAACAGTTCATCTTTTTGTTTACATGATCCATCACTGGTAAATGAAACTGACTCCAGCACGTTTTTTATTTAAACCACTCGTTATAGAGAAGGAGGACGTTGAAGTCACAGGTTTTTGTCCGCACTTTGGGACGATGGGACAACAATGTTTTCAGGTTTTTTTTCATCCAAAAACCTTTTATCAATCGTGAGGAATAAAAACATCCCAACAGAGACAAGACACTGAAAACAACATTATAGGGATAGTTCTGTATTTTTGAAGTGGGTACTTGTCAATAGAAAGTATATTAGCCACAGGAGATGTTGGTCAGCTCCGCCCCCCCTGCAGAGATAACAGGCACAGAAGCTAGGCTATACATTGCAGCAGACGCCGGGTACCTTTGCTCAACATAATTTCGTACATGTTCAGAAAAGCAGAGCTGAAAAAAACAACGTTGGGGTAAAAGCACGCTATATTGAAAAAAAAAATCACTGTGCTTTTCTTTTCCGCTGGCAAGTCCCTTTGTTGTACAGTGGCACTACTTCAGCGCACCACACATTTGTGTTCTTCCCGCAGCGGCCCCCGTGCAGTCTATCTTTCTATTGGACAATTTCAGTACCTTCCAGGGAATGCAAAATAAAGTGCATGTGATTAAGTTGATTGTATATGATTGACATTATTTATGCATGTCTGTCAGTATGAATTTGATATGGACAAATAGTCACCAACTCCCAAACAGTTGGAAAATTGTTCAGGTCCAGTTGGATGCAAAATGGTCATTAAAAATGAAGCTTTAAAATGTAAATAAAGTTGAAATAAACAAAAGTGAAATTAAAGCAGATCCAATGAATTTGGTAAACTCAGTGAGTACGTATGAATGGCAAATCACGCAGGTTCAAATAAACTGTTTACAATCCAGCCGTGTATGATGCCTGTCAAAACACTCGTGCCTGTTGTTTCATGCAAACACCCAGTCAGCATCCTGTATCAACATCAACACCATCCTATCGCCTAGCAACGCTGCAGAATGGCAGAAATATTTGCTCTCACATTTGGCACATCCTGGCTACCATACCTTGAAAACAGATTTTGTTTGGCAGGTGTGACGCGTGCCAAGAGTTTCAAATCATACCAAGGCTCTTCAGCGTTTGCATCCTTGACTTTAAGTTATGAATTACTGGATATGATGACGAGAGGTTCGTTTGAATCAAATTTGAAATGTGTAAATAACTGATTACTTGAATTTCAATGCAGCTAAAAATAAGTCTGAAACTGAAATCCCCGCTAAATGAAATCCAGATTCAACAAAGACTCTGTGGATGGAGATGCAGGGGTCAAGTCTTATTCTTTACCATGATAATTGTATATCAAGAGGAAGTTCACACTGTGTGAGTGTGTATATAAGTGTGACTGCCACTGGAGACTGGAGGCCTGGGCTCAGTGTTGGGAAGGCGGATGTGTCTGAGGCGGCAGGAAGCCCTGCCCTGTCTTTCCCATGGTGAAAGGGAACCGGTACATTGGTATTACATCGTGTTTCTGGCTGCAGCGCCTGGGCTGATATGGATTTAATATCCGCTTACATTACAGATATTTAAAGTGAAAGTCTGATGCCTATTATTAGTAAATTATAGGATGTTAATGGGAATGGTAGATACAATATTACTAGGTGGCCCAGACCTGACAAAAGCTTCTCACAGTGTTAAAATAAAAAGTGAGAGCCTCTGGTCCATATTGGGAGCCTCATATCTGGACCCAGCCAGTGCTTTCTTTTCACAAAGAAGCCATTTTCAATTGCTACCTACTTGAAGAAGGTAATAGAGTTGGCACTGGACTATTAAAGAAGAAGAAAAACCAAATTTATCAGATGGATAGCCACCCAATTCCTGCATGGAAATCCTTTAAACAATGTTATTTTCCTCCAGAACTCTTCAGCAGGTATATATACCAGACTGCAGGCAATCTAAGTGTGTTACCGATCATTGTAACAGTCCGGAGCTGCAAAGATTAAAGACGCTGGATCATCACCACTTTAAACACAAGTAAGATAATGTGGTAGAGTTTTTATCCAAAAGTGGGACACACAGGCCCGAGGCATTGGAAGCTGTCCCCTGAGGCTGCTCTGGGTCATGTAGTGCTGTTCCACACCATTGCTGCTGTTCTGCAGCTTCCCGCTGAAAAAGAAATGCTCTAATGGTTTAACGGGGAAGCGGGCTAAACGGACACTCAGGACTTTTTCATGCACCGTTAAGCTTTCTCAGCAGGGGTTCTGGCTGGACAGCAGGGGAAAAGTGGGTTATAGCAGACATCTGAGCGGCAGGGTTAAGGTGACTACTGGTAATAATATGTAGAGGATATCATCAGGAAAAACTCGGATACGTTCTCTAACTCAACATCTGACATAATGGAACTGAAGCAACCTTTCAATAAAAGTTGTCCAACCCAATTTTTTGACTACTTAAAAAAATGTTTTTGTGTTTTCACAAATACCCAATCAGTGCAATATATTTGATCTAAGGCTGTCAAATGTTTCTATAATTATATTCTCAATACCCCTGTTTAAAACAATGCAATGCCCTTTTTTTAATGATCTACATGTATATTATCAGAAAGTACAAAAGCTACAGACTTTTGCAGTGGGAAAAAGAGAGAGCACTGTCTGCACAAATACAAATACCATGGCAATGTTTCAGTGCCAAAACGTAGCCAACTTATTTGTGCAATTTTGGCCGCATGCAGAGCTTTGCCAAAAACTTTTGTACTAAAAACAAGAACAATGAAGCAATATTGGGTGCCTCAGACTTCTATTTATGTTGGCATGGTAACAAAACAGGCATTGATATATATTATATGTAGGTAGGTATCATGTTTTAGCTTAAAATTCTGGTATTCTGACAACCTCATTTGTTCAGAACCAATCTCAAATATATTATTTAAAAAGAGAAATTCTTCATGAAAATACAAACCCTGACAAGAAGACATCACCAGGACTTACAAGAGCTGACATATACAGAATTAATTTGTCTCTCTGCTGCCTGTAGTCTCTCCAACTTCTTACCCTGACTAAGGATACTCGCCATCATTAAAAGTCACTTCCAGTAGTCTACCAGCTCCAGTAGAGAAGCAGTCTCATAAACACACAGGTGTCAAAAAAACAAAGTAATGGGACTAAGGCCATCAAGTCCACATGTGGTTTTTTGTAGATTTCGATAAAGCTTGTGATCTTGTCCCTGTATGGATTTTGGAGGATCTGCATTCTTAGCAGTTATTTTAGCTAAAAGTACTCTGTGTCCAATATATTGTATCGCTGCATCCATACCAGTGATATTGTTCTGTGGGCGTTATCAGGCTCTGACCTGCAGGATAGGCTGGAGTTCTTGAAGGTCAGGAGCTCCCTGGTCACAACATACGACCTTAAACAATTGATTACCAATAAGTCCCCTCGTACTGAATTCTGTTCATCCAAATGACCTAGCTGAAAGATCCTCAATGTGAGGGTAAGATGTGGTCAGATTGATTGGCCGAGCTGCCGCCTGGGGTTAAGACAGTGCTGTGTCAAATTGTTGTGGTGAAAGGAAAGCTGAGTGTGAAGGTGAAGCTCTACACTTATGGATAAAAAAGAGAAATAAAAAAACAGGCCACAGGTTCAGAATTGGATTTTAATATTGTACAGTCCCTGTTTGTATGAACGGGTTCAGGCGTCATGCCAAGAAAAGCATGCTGATGCATTGTGGGCACCTTGCTGAGGTGAACGCCGCTCATTGTGATGTCATATGTCACGGCTTGAATACGATACAAATCTTTTTTTGTAAGGATAGATCAGTGATGAGATTTGATAATACTTTGTAAATGCTTGGTGTTTTCTTATTTCTTTATAGACTCAACAGAAAAAGTATTTTCTTGAAAGATTGACTGAAAAGTGTGTTGGCTTTTAAAAATGTGGAAAAAGGCCAAACTCGGACAAAATCGACTGGATTGAATTGGTCTGCCGGGCCTTTGAGATATCAGTTCGTGTTAATATTTAGCTAATATCAACGAGATCTTCTCTTGTAATTGTGAGCACAAAAAAAAAATGCTCTAAAGAAGGCCTTGTGCCAGAAACGTGGAAGCGTTTGTTTATTGTGATGTGAGCCAAATGAACGAGTGAAGTCAAGTCTGACATGAATGTTGAAGACTTGTGAGGACGATGTTTTTGTGTTCTTTTGCAGAATGTCTCTGAATGGATGG
>NC_083623.1:6872239-6957239 GCF_963584025.1 Labrus mixtus
ACAAACGACTCCTGCTCGAGTAACAATCTGTACAAAGTACAAACCAGCCCAGATGTCTGAACAGAGCTGAGCCATAAACTTATCCTGTATTTCTCTCCCCATTACATGCTGTATAAATATGGTAAAGTTGGCCTACATTCGCTATGCCTGAGGAAACATGGCCTTGATTCAAATTTAGGCTACACCTCCTCTCCACCCACGAGCTCTCCCAGATGCAGCGATGACAGCTTTACTAGAACAGTCCTATTGCAGCTCCGATCGATGTGCCTTCTCCTGTGCAGATGTAGTAGTGCAGCTTTAGCAACCACCTAAGAAATGGGTGGAGATTTAATCTCCAATCGAATTGCACTGATAGAATGAGACATAATAAAAGCACTGTTGTGGCAACAGGACTTGACTTAGGATGTGCCGCTGTGCCAGAGAGGAACTTAAAGCTGCAATAAGAACACTTAAGATTTCTATCTAAAGGGAACTCACTCATTTGACAGTTTCAAAAGTGTTGGGGAGGTTGATTTTTTTCTTATGAACCAAAATCCTTTAGATTAAAAGAAATCTGAGAAAAGTAAGCTGGCTGATATGGCAAGATACGCATCATAATGTGTTTCTATGTTGACCAATATTAATATTATCCACACTTTGTTAAAGCTGCCATTTTGAAGATAATCCTTTAAATAACAAATTCCTCAAGAACTGGAACAATATTATACAGCTTGTATACACGTAAGTTATTTACTGTATCACATATTTGAAATCTGAATTCCTGTTTATAGTAAAGATAATTAATACCACAAAAAGAATGCCAAATAAAGGAGTTGCAAAGTTAAAATCATTGTTTCTCTGAAACTCTTAAGCGGACACAAGATTTCAGGAGAGCCGGTTTCTTCAGGCAACCAAAATATCTGTATCGTTGTTACAGCCCGACCGATTAATCTGCAAGGGGATAATATCGACCGATATTAGTTTATCCAATGACTATCGGTATCGGCTTCTTTTAATCAATCGCAGAAATTCACTAATATTACTAGATTTATTGACCAGTCAAATAGCATTTAATTTGGGTATTGTTGTATTTCACCAGCAGTTCTCTTTCTGGCTGTCACAAGCAGAGTGTGCTGTATGGATTACAAATAGCATTATCACCCTGCAGAGTGACCAGCGCAATTAATGTGTATATCTAAATCTATCTATCTGTAAAGATCGAACATACTTAGAAGAAAGATATCGGCCGATTTATCATTATCTGATTTTTTTTCTCTCCCCAATATTGATATTGGTATCAGCCCCAAAAATCCCGTATCAGTTGGGCGCAGATGGCCTAGCGGTTAGGTCGTGCCCAATGCACAGAGGCTAAAGTCCTCCAAGTGGGCGGCCCGACCCGAGCAGGCTCGAGTCCGACCTGCGGCCTCTTTCCCACATGTCATTCCCGTCTCTCTCTCGCTGATTTCTTCTACTACCAGAACAGTCCGCAACCCATTCAATTTACTGATTTATTGTTGTTTAATTAACCAGGATATTTCTATTAATACCTCTATGACAGTGGGACAATAGAATACTAAAGAATAACAACCAAGCCTTTATTCACACCCTCGTTCATTCATGAAGACATCCTCTGAATCATACTAAGAGAACAGCTCCCAAAGAGGAGCATTAGTGTAGAATCATCTAAAAATATACATCCAGCTTACAAAGTCCCTCAAATCATCTCAACAAACAGTCAAGCGACGGGTGCATGACCTAACAAGTCAGGGCCACAGGGCCTCAATGTGAAGCCAAGCTAGCATAATGCTGTTCATGCATCATTAACTATCATGTTGTGGTGTGAAATGAGAGCATGGAGCTAAAGTTTGTGCTGGTTTAGTGATGGTGTTGCTGTGGCACAGTTTTAAACTGAGGAAAGATACTCTGTTACGACAATCCTCATTTATCTCTACAAGCACCCGGATGGAATGGAAAACAAATGATTGCATTAATTTAGTCACAACGGATCTGTTCATGTTGAGTACATTGATTTCAGGGTTTGTGTTTGTGTGTCAATGTATCAATGCACAATCAAATAAATCTTAAATAGTACCTAAATATTAAGCAGAGTGTATACACCAACAAATTTGATCAATAATCTTTGGTTAAAACTAACTGCTAGCTTCAATAAAAGCTTCAATAAAAAATAAAGTTTCAGCTTTTCAAAACTGACAATGCGCTGTTTGTCTTTCTCTTTATTCTCCATAAAAAAATATTTCCATTTTAAGTTTAAAAGGTCAATAAATCTCACACTGCAGGCTCACACTGGCGCCATTTATACACTAAGCCATAAAGACCTAAAGACAGAGGCGATACCACCAGTCATCTTTCTCCCGCCGTCAGCCATTAGGAAGGCGTTGACATCATCCGAACCCCTCACGGTGGAGTCATGTCTCGAAAGACGCACTGCTCACGCTGCTGCAGATGATCTACGAGTGTAATTGCTCGCACAAAAACCTGTCATGTCAACAAAACGTCTTACACGCCATCATTCCTCCTCGAGGCCAAGCCTTGCCGCGCCCTGCTCGCTGTTCCTCAGACAAAGCAAAACTGATGTGTGTGTGATAAATCGCTTGTCGTGACTGAGCCACAAAATGTATGGTTCAGGGCATTTTTATTGTCGATGAACCTATAACAGCTAAATTGTTGGGTCTTAACAAGGATGTGGATTACATGTATTACAAAGAATCTGTCCTGCCCATGAACCAAATCCAAATTATGAGATACTTGGTCTATGTCAAACTGATGTCTATATTTTTTCACATAACACTTATTTTACACTGCATCTGACTTTGCTAAGAATATAAAGATACCAGATCATTTTAGAGCTGTACAATAACATATTGGAAACACAATCATTGGAACGTGTTCTTAAAAAAAGAAAGCGAAGTCCACATTTTCTCATCCATTTTTTTTAACATTAACCTCGTTATTGATTTAAGAAAAATAATTCTGAATAGAGGCAGACAAATTCTGAACATTTTCAGGCAGACTGCCTCTGAAATCTTCCCGAATTACTTTTACACAAATGCACCTCAAAGCAGGAGACCATCCCATTTGGATTGGAGGGTCAGGGGTCTCAAGAGGAAGGACATGACGTAAAAAGAACGACTGAAGCAACAGAGTCTGTCAATTTTATGTCATCTTATTCACGTCATTATCATCTTCCACTTCCATTTTCTTAATCTTATTTTGCTGTGTTCTTACGTCCTCTCACCACGACATCATACGCAAAATTTACTATGATGACGGATGGGAAAATTCCTGTTAGAGTTGAAGTGAAAAATGCACCTCATCCCAAAAATGTCAGGATGTTTTCAGGAGTTTTGTGCATATGCAAATAAGGCTTAATCTTGATCCCAATCTTAACATTTTGGGGTTTGAAAAGTAAGAGGCATCATCATCTGCATAAAAGGGTAATCACATGTCGACTATTATGTTTACTAATTCAAAAGCCTATTGCATCTTGCAAGACCACATCAAAATATCGACACCCTACTGTCTGGAGGACTTTTGTGACCACCAGAAGCTTTAGCTCCAGTATCAATGCAGCAGCGCTTTATGAGTTTCAAAGCTGAAACAACCTTCAGTTCTGAAAAAACAATAACAGGGGATACTTCATGTGTCCGTCACCATAAAAGCTAGCTAAAAAAAACACATCCCTTTCCTCATGGTGAGACTATTACCTGCTGCGTTCACACATCGGCTCACCCTAACTTTACACGGACATATTACTAACAGGTTGGCAGGAAATAGTCTGCTTATGGTCAGGGTGAACACAATCTGCCGTTTCATGCTTTCATATGAACCCCATTCAGACCATGTCTGGCAATTTTCAAGAGTGTATCTCATGTGTGAAAAGTTTAAAGTGATTCCAGGGAGACAAAACGAGTCACAACAATGCATTTCCAACAGGAAGCTGCAAATTGAGGAAATGTGGTCTTTATTTTCAAAAGCACCAGGACAAACAATACTATTAATGAGTTATTGTCTAGTTTTCTAGGAATCATATATAGTAATCATGTATGGCAATGCAATTGTTAAAATGCTAAAATATGACAGGTTTCTTTTCAGTAACCACATACTGTACAAGGTAAAACTACTTAGCATGAATGTGTCATCACGCACACACTAGCGCACACACAAACTCCCTCTTCAGTGTCCTGTCGCCACTCACAGATGGTGGGGTTCCCCTCATTACTCGGGCCACTTGCTGAGAGAAGGGGGGCGGGGACAGCATGAATGGCCCAGGGGAGACGGAAAATCATGGCCGACATGGATTACGACAGAGAGATTAGCCCACGGGGAGAGAGAGCGAGAGACATAGACAGAAACAGAACGAGAGAGAGAGAGAGAGAGAGGAAAGGCAGCAGGAACAGACTACACAGAACCTTGAAATTAATGTGGTCCCTCTGGCTTTGGGCATCAGAAGTGACAGACTCCTGTGTGAATGGCTATTGTAGTGAGCCATGTATGGTCTTGATCTTTTTGGTGCTTAAAATCTAATAACCATCACACACACATACACACCCACTGTGCTCACTACACATTAAATCCAGCAGCTGCAGTAGAAAGAAAAAAATCAAATACCGTCCTCAAGTACAAAAGCACTACTCGAATCTCAACATGTGCTCTCCAGTTTTTTGGTTTTTTTTCAGGTTTCCTTTAGTCTTCAAATCAAAATTATAACGAGTGAACTAATTATGAGCAGAGTTTAAAAAAAAAAAGACAATGATAAAAGAATCTGCACCTGCATGAAGCCACAGACCAGTAATGATGGAATTACGGATCCGCAGCATTAAAACCTGCTCTGTGGTTCCTATAGCCTCGAGTGCCAAACGCAGTGTCAAGGACGAACTCTCTTCAAGAATATACCCATGTGACTGTGCCCTCAAGCTTAGTCCGCAGAAAGCATGTGAGTCTCAAATCAAATCAAGTCACTTTACATGTTACTGTACCTTCCGTGCGAACTCACCCTGGGATATCACTACTCTAAGGAAAAGACCACAGCCAATTTCTGTTTTAACTGTGCTTAAATAAATACAGATGTCAAAATGGCAAAAACAATGTAGCATGTAGGGATGTTCCGCGTGGCTAATTTCAAATTAAATTCAGACTAGTCAACTTAAGTAAAGGAAACCCTCAGACAACATGACTAAACACATTTGGTTTGCCAAGTGTGGCTAATGTTAGCATGCTAGCACAGCCAGCATTCGGTCCCCCCCTTGCAGGTTGACGTCTCCGTGTGCTCAATGTAACATATTGCTCAGGTTGAGTGATTATTTGCCAGTTCAACCTGGCCTATAAACATCTTACTTAAATTTTTTCTAGATCAAATTACTGCCAAACTGCATTGCTTCTTCTATACATTTACGTTGCTTGTTTACATCCATGTAGTAGAGCATATTGGCAGGAGGAGGAATCTCACTACGGTGCTGTTGAGGACCTGTGTAAAAAATGTAGAAAAGGCTTGCGTTGGCTAGGCGTGTTAGCATGCTTACATTTGCTGATAAGTAATGAACACTAAGTATATGATGAAGATCGCTCCCTTCACTTCATCACTCAACGCCCGCAATTTAGTCTTTAGTAACTCTGGTTCTTAGGCAGCAACCAATTTTAATTCAGGGCTTCTGGTGTTGCCAGCTGTTGGTGATGGAGGACTTCCTTTTCCTTTCATGTCATTGTCTACAGCTCGATTGGGCCAACAAGTTTCCAATCGCAACAATGGACATGAGAATTGAGTTGGAGTTGAGTGTCGGTGTACAAGCCCTTTTTTTTTTTCCAGTACGTGCACATATCAGTTTATAGATTGATCGAAGCTAAATTGTGGTCAGATAACCCCTGACAGGTTCCAATTACGGCATATGGACGGTCTACCTCCCCCCACCCCCTTGCTCTCTATCCCTCTTCCTGCATCTTATCCCATCTCTCCCCCTATCCCTTTCCAAGCCCGGCGCAGTCTAGGCCTGTGAAGACTGTTTCGTCATGAGCCGGGGATCCGGCCGAAGATTTCTGCCTTTTAATAAGGCAGTTTTTTCTTACCACTGTAACTTTTGCTGCTTTGCTAAAGTGCTCATGATGGATAGGCCGGATCTTTGTAACATAGCAATAAGTAAGGTCTTTTACCTGCTCTTTTGTAATGTTAACAGACAAAGAGTAAGGTCTTTTACCTGCTTTTTGTAAAGTGTCTCGAGATAACACTTGTTATGAGTTGACGCTATACAAATAAAAATTGATTGATTGATTGATTGATATGCAATCCGCCTCATGTGCTCTACTGTTCTCCTGGATACAGCCAATGAATGGTACTCTGCGATGCTATTTGACGATACTACGCAGACTTCAAAATGGCATCAAGAACACTTCTGCATTCTTGTACCAAATCTGACGAGATTACTCAGGACAAAAACTTGTTTACACAGATGACCAGTACCTTTAATAACAAACTGTCGTACATCACTAGTTGGAAAAGAAGCAGACAATCGTCTTTCTATTCATTCATTCAAAATATTAGTGTCGTTTTCCTGCCATCATTCAAGCGCCGGGCCTAAAAACAACTATTCATGCAAGAAAAGGAGTCTTTAGATTATAATGGTTTTGATATTCATTGAAACCCTAGCTGCAGACACCAGGGCTGTAAGCTACACCAGATAAGTAATTCCAGATGAATAATTCAAAATCATCATAATGAATAAATGGGAGGTAATTATCCTGCTCTAAGTAGCAACTCATGATTCAACACAAGCACACGACCACAGACATGAGAGGGGTTTCCTGGAGTCAACGAGGGACAGTCACCTGCTTTGTAGAGAGCGAGGTGAGAAAGACGAGACAAAACACCCACAAACACTATTGATGAAGAGAGCCTCGCACTCGTGACATGATCTACTTTCAGAGTGTGTGTCGGTGTATGTGAATGGGTAAGTGACCAGTGGCTGGGCTGCAGATGTACTGAGGAACATAAAAGGTTTTTTTGGGGGGGAGAGATGCTCCCTGAGTGTGACTGAAAAGGCCTTTGTGGGGGGGCGAGCTGCACGGGAGAGACGGTGAGGATGAAAGGGGGGTCGGGGGGGGGGGGGGAGACACACGACGGAGAGAGGCAGTCCACCATCTTCTCTTTTGTTGTCCATCTGCTGTCTTAGCCGTTCCGCCGTTCTCTTGACAAGCTTAACCCCCCTACCCTCCCCTCTCCTCTCCGCTGTCACAGGTGTGAACCCAAACTAAGAAAAGAAAAAAAAACTCCTCACTGAGCTCGCCTTTCCATGAGTGCTTTTTTTTTTTGCTATCTGATTCAATTGAAAGCAAAACTACAAAAGAGCCCCTTCAATCGTTCATGTACATTAAGAGCCGTTTTTTCACACTTTAAATTTTCCATATGTGCCACCTGTCAGCTGCACATCAGACTACTTTCTTTCACTACTTTCTTGTCATTTCATGGGACCCTGGGGGACGAGGAAAAAAAATAGAATCCCAAAACTTTTAATCATATTCAACATTGAAATTGATATCTTGATAAATATTTTATAATGCTCATAATGACGCCATGTGTGCGGATATTCTTATTGTCTAAACCCTTAATTGGACGGTTCATTTTCAACCGTTAGAAAACGGCAAATGTTTAACTTCAAGTTCTAAAGTTTGAGTCAATTAAAAGGACATTTTATAAAAGCTGGTGAAAACAGTGAAGCATGTTTGTTATTAAAACAATTGTCTCTGCGATGGCTTTTTTGTAACACAGGATGTCTCGATAAGGCTGATTGTGGTATATATTCCTGAAGAAAAACTACAGAATCTTTAGGCCTGGGAAGGGTTTTGGTACCTTGTCTCTTCTGGTTCCTGTTAAGGTGTTTGTAGTCCAAGTTGTGTTGACTAATAATCGTGTATCAACACTAGGGGTGGGCCATAATATCGATATGGCAATATATTGTGGTCCTGACTTCTGTAATCCGATTATCAATGCAGACAGCAGAATTAATGGCGAAGAAGACAGGGAGCATGATGGCCTCTGGGTTAGTTCCATGTATAGAGGCTAAAGTTCTACAAGCAGGCAGCCTGGGTTCTAGTCCTTCCTTTGGCTCCTCTCCCAGATGTAATTCCCCACTCTGTCTGCAAACTTCCTACTCGATCCACTGTCATATCAAATAAAGTTAAAACCCTAAAAATACATCTTCTAAAACAGGAAGAAGACAGGGCAGCGGCTTTGTGGTTAGATTTCACGCCACATGTACGGAAGCTTTCAGCCTCAAAGCGAGCAGCCTGAGTATGAGTTCGACCGGTTGCTCTTTTGCGGTATGTCATTCCCCACTCTCTCTCTCTCTCTGCCCTGAATTCAGTTTCTATCCACTGTCCTGTCTCTCTAAAAATTAGAAGAAGACAGCGGGATAATGTCAGACAGCGATGAAAAGAAGTTTAGAGATGAGCTAACTGCTTTCAAATCCAAGAAGTTAGGCAGACAAAGCTATTCCATCACAATGAAGCTGAGACCACAGAAAAAGTTGGCAAAGCACTCGAGGCTGCACAGAGTTTCACTAACCTGCAATGGGAGGACTTCACGGTCACACACTCCTACATGACTAACACTGCACATTTTATTCACGAGAGTGGGAAAAGCACTCGTCATATAGAATGAGTTTTGAGGCTGTAGGGAGGAATGAAAGCTGCCTGAAAAAGATCCACTGTTCGATAGCAGAGAAGCGCAGAATCAGTGATATTACACCACTACCCACATCATTTGCAATGTGAGGAAAGGGGAAACATGTTTTGACAGTCACAACAAAAAAGTAACCTAAAATAACGACATAAAATATTTCTTTCTGAGCTCATCAACTTATAGGTGTCATGACAAGCACCCAAGATGTGCACATGGTTCTGCACATGAGCAGAGTCGAAAGCATTTTTACTTGGCCTTGTCTCGGTCTCAGACCGGGTTGACCCCAAATTTTAAATCAAGACCGGTAAAGATCATCACTGACAGACTATTTTTTCAAGTCATTGCTTTGATTAGAAGGAAAACACCCTTTTTAGAAGAACATATAACTTCAGTTCATTCATAATTAGATTTTTATCCCTCGGTTACGGCCACAACCTTCCCGGTGTTAATGTCTAAGTGAGTGACATGATGCACACAAAATGATGATTTTCATTTACATTTATGGTTTGGTCTTGACTTGGTCTCTGCCTTAGTATGTCTTGGTCTCGGTTAGTCTGGTCTTGACCACAACACTAAGTAGCACTTTTCAATACAACACCTTTTGCAGTTACAGAAAACGAGGCAAATATAACTAGTTGTTTCAGGTACAGTCGTATACAGGTTAACATAAAAACAAGTTTTTGTGCGTTTGAAAAAGTCTTAAAATGTTTATAGGTTTACACAAGATGGTTATGTCAGTCAAATTCTAAAATTCTTTAAAGTAATATGTTCTTTTACCCTCATGTTTTCTAATCCCAGCTTTTTGGTTTTGAAAATGAGGAGTCCGGACTAAAACAAACATTTTTTCAACATAATTTTAAAAACTACTAAAAGTTCTGTGAAACTGACACTAAATTGCAGCAAATAAATACATGACATCGTGCTCTTTACCTTCATATGGGCAAATTATGTCCTTCAGCTAATAAGATATGTTGGTGTATCATTATATATTCTCCTGCAATACTGTATATAAATGATCTGTGATATTATCATTATCACGGGCCAACATGTATCACATATCCCTCCACCCCCAATCAACAGGCTTTAGTGAAGGAGGACAGTCCATGTAGAGGACACGAGGGCAGAAAATAAAGTACCAAATAAAGTGAATAACATCTCTTATCATTGTTTACGGTGTAATTTATGCAGGTGTCTATACACATTCTGTATTTGAAAAAGTCTGAGGTTTACCTTGATACCTCTTTTGCATCACTGTCACTATGCAGATTTCTCACAACAAACTGCACGGATATTTGAAAGCCTAAAAATAAAACCATGCTGGACTGCAGCCTATGTTTGGGTGAGAAAGCGTTTCTCACTTTGAAAGAGACCATCAGGAGACACAGTCATCACACTTTTCTTCAAGCCAACAAATAGTGATGTAGTCGTGCTTCAGGATCACAATCTCCTGTGACTTCTGTTTTCTAGTAGCAGGTATAATATTGAGCATTCAATGCACAGCACTGAGGCAGATGTTATACAATATGACAACTTCTGAGCTCCTGAAATATAATGAAAAGCTAACGAGATGTCAGTCAAAGACGATCAAATCAGCACACCTAGTTTGCTACAATGACCTGTAAAGGCAGCTATGAGATGGGATGCAAAGGATAGATGGATGGATGGATGGATGGATAGATGGATGGATGGATGGATGGGTGCATGGATGGATGGATAGATGGATGGATGGATGGATGGATAGATCGATGAAGACTATACCTACACCAACAGGCAGACAGACAGAACTTGTCGGTGTTGGTGGGTACAGGCCTATAATTTACAATACACCGTCCAATTGCATGTAAGAGGGAAGATGTCAATTTCAGGCTTGAATATGAAGCTCTAATTATTAAACCAAGTTTAATTAATGTGTCCATTTCAAAGACAATAAAAATGTGGCTGTTTGTACAATAGATGCATACAAAATAAGCCCTCTGTGGATCTATGTTATCCACTAAATATAAAAGGGAAAAGGGAAATAGTAATATCATGTAACCAATAAAAGTTTTTCTGTCCAGTGTCCAGGTACAATTGCAAACCAGTGATCTTTTTTGACTTATTTACATGAGGCCAGAAGTTGCTATGCCATTACACCTGGACCCACTATAAACAAAACGAATGCATCTCACAGCAGAAACACTACATCTAAGAATGACATTAGTGAGTATTAGTATCGAGATGCATCTGTATACTACACCACCTTCGAGAGGTCGGTCGAAATCGTGCAAAAATAACGTATCCTTTATTAATCCCGGGAGGGGAAATTAAATTTTACACTCTGTCTAATGAACATGAACACACACATAGGCCGAAATACACACGCATGCACAAACAGGATCCTATGGTCTCAGAGTGAGGGGGGGCTGCCCACAGCGAGCGCTCCAGAGCAGTTTTTTGGGGTTCAGTGCCTTGCTCAAGGGCACCTCGGCAGTGCTCAAGAAAGTGGACTGGCGCCTCTCCAGCTACCAGACCAACTTCCGGAGTTGGTCCGTGCCGGGACCTGAACCGGGCGACCCCTCCGATTCCCACCAACCCAAGTCCCTACAGACTGATCTACCGCTTTCCCCGTATACAAAGCAGACTCGAGAGAGAGAGAGAGCTTCTGTGTGCATTCAGCTGGAGCTCTCTGTGCCCGGGTTGGCGTGGCCCACCTGTAAGTCTTGAAGTCTTAATGGTCGGGGCGGTAGTCTAATTAAACCCTCGGAGAGAGCCAATCTCTGGTTGTTGTTTTTTTTTTTTTGACGTTTGTTCTTCTGTATTTCTTCACAGCAAATAATCATGACGGTTGTTTTCCTGCGTGTTGCAATTGTTCAAGGGAAGTGACGTTGATCACGTTAAGCGGAATCTCTCTCTCTCCATATGTGGGATAATGTAGGAGAATGGACTGAGGTACTCCCCCCTCCCCGGAATACAAAAATACTCCAAAAACACAGAAATCAAACCTCGTTCTCACAGAGAAATTGGCAATAATATAGCGTTGACACATTTAAGTGGTCAATTACCAAACTCATTTAAGACATAAGCGGGATTAATGAAGAACAGGCCCACTGAGACATGTTCATGTAAATCACTGCAGCATGTCTGATCTGTATGCATGTGTCCCTGTAGTATTTCATGCTGTAACCTGGAACTGTACTTTCATTGTAGAGAGGTCAAATAGATAGTTAGAGTAAGCCTAGGTATAACTATATATTCTTCATTTGATTGAAACAGGCAAAGCTCTACATTTATAGTGCAAACAAGCAAATTAGGTCAGTGTAAAAAAACCTGAACTGTGAAGACCTCTGACACTGCAGCACACACACACACACACACACACACACACACACACACACACACACACACACACAGGAGTCACTTTGACAGCTAAGATCAACAAGTCTCACCTGACCCGAGGGAGAAACAACATCCCTCCTTGTAGCGTAACACTGCACACACCATGTTATCTCCACCTCCCTGTACTAATGTAAAGCATGTGCTGACGTTAACGTGATGCAAAACCCCTCCACAGCAGGCTACCGTTAGCATGCAAGCTAACAACTCTCTGGTTATCTGCTTCGGGTTGCTGCTCAATAAAAGGGGCAGCATCCCACCGCCGTGTATGAAAACGCGGCGAACACACCGCTTTGCACATTTGAGTTGAAGTAATTGCAATTCTCGCCGCCACTGTTTGTGTTTAAGGTCAGTTTAGCCTTCATGTTGTGCTAGCATTCTAGCTGCGAAATGAATGGGGGGTTGGGCTAGCCTACAGCATCCTGCAGCCTCGACCATCACCGGTTTAATTTCGTGCCGTAAGATAACTCACCTGGTTATAGTGCACCCGGAAAGGTTTGAGATAGTCGGACTCTGTGCACGGAACAACTTCAATGTTATTTATCTCTTCCATAGTTCACACTTTGGAGCTGGGGTTGGTGGCTCACCGATGGATGTCTGTCACCGCACACTCACTGACAGCGGAGGAATGTCTACGGAAGCCGGGAGAGGACATGTAACAGCTGAGAGGATTGGTGAGGATGATACCTGGATGATGCGTGAGGGTAGAAGGAACAAACAAACAAAAAAAAAAAAGGTGGAAAAACAGGTGTAATATTTTTGTCTGGACACTTATTTGTTGGTTTTAAATGGAATAAAGGCTCAGTTTATAAATCTAAAAACTGTTTTTTAAATTTATATAATTAAGTTTTTTTATATATATATTTAACAAATGTAGGAGAAAAAACCTGTAGTTCAGTTGAAGTACAAAAAAAATAACAGAAATTAGTCATTTATATCAGAATTCTTTGGGAAAGGAGTCACTAGTCGCTCCTTGTTAGTCCCTCGAGCTCAACGAAAACTCAGAAGTGACCTCGCCTTCTCAGTGGCCGGCCCCCGTCTGTGGAATCAACTGCCTCCCTCCATCAGACAAATCAACTCCTTAAATCCATTCAAATCAAAAACTCAAAACTCACCTCTTTTCCCTGGCATTTAAAACAAGTTGAAACAGACCCCATAAATTGAGCTTAGGTATGTATCTGTGTGTATGCATGTAGGTATGAGTGTATGTGTTTGTGATATGTATGTATGCTGCATGTATATATGTATATGCATATATATATGTTTGTGTGTGTGTATTATGTGTATGTATAGGTACGTGTATGTGTTTATATATGTATGTATATGCATATGTATAGATTAATGTTTTTATTTTTATTTCTTGCTTTTACGCATTGCCTGTAAAGCACTTTGGTCAGGTGAAGCTGTTTTTAAATGTGCTATACAAATAAACTTGATTTGATTTGATTTGATTTTAGATACAAACTGGCTGCATACACATATTTTGCTTACTTTAATATTTACATTATTGCCTAATTATTTAATTAGCTCAAACCAAATGAGTCTCCACAAATTGTTTTTTTAGACAAAAAAAAAGTCAATTACAAATCCACCCTTGTAAAAACAAAACGTTTAATTAGAAATCCTCTTTATTAACCACAAATTTAACTGAAAGACATTACATGTTACAAAGTCAATTTCAGGTGGACATTACCCACTATGACGTGCACTGTAAAACAACTATTGTATAGTGACTTCCCTTTAAAGTACTTTTTAGAGAGTAGGAAGATCTTATGTCCCATCAAACAATACCAAACTCGTCAGGTCCAGACTTATGCCTCCTACAGACTGCATGATTTTTGCAATTTTCTACTTTACTGTGCAACATGGATCTCATAATGTTGGATATGACGTGCATGTACACTGTGCAATGAGGTTCCTAGTGAATCATTGGCTGGCAAGACAACATGCATCGTCATTGGTGTTCATTAGCTTCGTCAGTGTGTGTCAACCTGATCGAGCTGAGGTTGCCAATGCGGCCAACATAAAGCGAGCTCTTGCCATAGTGGCGTTCATGTGCATAGAAAACAAAACAGTAACAAGTGGAGGAAAAGAAAAAATGTGCTAAGGGAAGAGAGGCCAACTTGGGTTGCCTGTGTTGCAAAGAAAGCTTGCGGCGAAGTCATATTATTGTTTGCATACGCTTTCGACAGCTCTGGCGCCTGCGTGGTCACACTACTTAGTGCATCATTTCATGCTGCATTTCTATTGGTCGGTCGCTGACGTAGATCGTAGAAGCGTTCACACTGTGAGATGATCTGCCTAAATCTCTGACACTGTCGAGATATTTTTGTTGCAGGCTATATTTGGTCACAAGACCATGAGATCAGTCATGTTTGATTCTTACACAGTCCAACTTAGGATCCCCATTTTGGAGCCACGACCACAGATATTGCCATGATTGATCATCTTTCATCCGGGACAGCCTAAAATCATAGTCCGTACCTGGCATTAAATGGATGAAAGACGATTGGATAGATCTGGACTTGGATCTATTTGACAGCTCTATCTTGAACTCTAAATGTAGGTTGATACAATTTAATTTCCTGCATCAACTCTACATCCCCCCCCGCCCCACACCAACTTAACAAATACTTCCACAACATATCTTCCCTTTGTTTTAGATGTGGCTCATAGAAAGGACGCATTCCTATTCGCAGTGCTCTAAACATCAGGAGTTCTGGTGTGTTCCCAGTATTTTCAGTCCTTATGCTTAACTAAGATATCCCTTCTGTCTGTAAAGTTCAATGAGCGGTTGTTCTATACCGTCAACAAATCCAAAAACAAATCATATCTACCCTTTAATTTTGATAGACATTATGCTCTTATGCTTTGTTTTAAGTGTTGGTGGTAAGGTGACCCTTTGGTGCCCTTGTATTGTCCAGTACAACTTCAAATTAGTTATATCATGATCTAAAGTCAAGCATCCTCACCGTGCTGAGTAATGAATAAGAAATGGGTGTGGAAGCTCTTTCTCACCGACCCTGCCTTGAAGGGTGAGGCTGCATGATGTCACCCCCCCTCACATCAATAACAGCCTTATAATGGAAAACAATCTTTGCAGCTCCAATCTCGACGGGGCTGACTTCCTCCACCAAATGAGCCTCAGTCCACCGCCCACTACACAAGGACAGGACGTAACACTCTCCCAGAGCTGATTTACATCTAAATAAATACAGGCCTAGACGAAACAATGCGCTGACCCGATAGAGGAACCGGCGTCTCTCCTCTGGGTGAGTCCAATTTATATTGCCCCGATCGAAGCAAGCTGCAGGGCCCGATAAGACCGAGGCCGCCTGCAGAGTGGAAGCATTGTACGTGGAGTCACCGCGCTCTGGTTAGCTGCCATATTCCTACAAAACAATGGAAGAAAATGGTGAATTAGTACATCACCTTTATAAAAAAGAGTATTTGTCTCAAGTCAGTTGTATTGGTTTGTGAAGGATCAATTATCAAAGTGAAACTGATTTTGGATCTGTGTCTGCAAGCGCCTGACCCTTGCAGCTGCTAACCAATCAGGGTTAGCTTGCCCATAATTAACCAATCATAGCGCTTCTTTACATACTACCAATCAAGCAGTTCCTATTTAACTTCTTTCTCTTAGATGCTCTCTCACCCTCTCCTCACCTTGGTGACGCTGAGAGCACAAAAGCAGCATTTTCTTCGACTGTTCATGTTGATACTGCCGCCTTCACGATATTGCTTTTAACCACGGCTGGTTTATTTGATAGGGGGTTTTGTGGTCAGTTGGATCCAGACCTCCTGCTGCAACAATGTTTTCCCTGATTTTAAATAAAACATGGTAGGCCAGGGTTCCTCTTACAGAGGAGATAACATGATGCAGTGCCCTACATGTTAAGAGATGAGCGGCCCTGTGTAGGTGCCGCTAAATCAGTTATTTGGGACCCCCAGGTGTCATTGGTGGTCCCAGACGGTCTCATTCAGTTAATTTACACAGAAAATAACTGCATCACAGAATGTATTCATTTGATCATGGGTTGCATACTTTCTAAAATTCAGGGAAAAAACATCACCCAACACAAAAAGAACTTTAAAAACCCTCAGAGAAAATGACATGCTCTGTGTTTTTCCTTCTCCATTTTGAACTTTCCTTACACTGCTTCCTCTTCAGGGCCTCATCCGAGCATCACCTATAAAAAGGCCTCCCAAAATCTTATCAGCCCCTCAGCCGGCTCCTGAGGCACCCACAACGTGTTAATCCCATCCTTCCACCGACATGTGGGTGCAGGGTTCCTCGAAGTCACGACCAATTACCGCCTGCAGCCGGCTGATGCAGGCCAGACTCCAAAAGGCTTAGCTCAACGTCGAACTTGGAGCCTCCTACCTTACCTTCCTGTCTGCTCTTTCCTCTACATTTTATCATTTACAGTCTCCTACAGTAGTACATTTTACAAGTCTTACTTTCAATTTCTGCTTGTGTTTTTAATTAAATCATGTGGGTATATAAACAGTCCCTACACCCATCTGTTGGTTTACAGAGAGTACCCTAAAGTATCACAAAGCATGCCTTTAAATAGATAAGAATGACCAATATATTAATTATATAATGAAGTTGTTACCTGATTGATTTCAGGGGTTGGGGGTATATAATAGGCCTTCGTTATTGGCCTTTTAAAACAATCTTACGGCCACCAAATTGAAGCTCAGTAGCCAACTGAACTATTTCTTGCTGTGGAAACTTTGGACTAAGCCCTATTTTAAAGGGAGAAAACTCCAGTGGTCTATCCATAGCATAGTTTATCAGCCAGGGTCAAGCAGGGATTTGGGTCAGCGGCTCTGGGAATGCACTTAGCCAAGGTGGCTGCAGTAGCTCTGTTAGCGGACTCAAGGTGTGGGTCAAGATGGCCGCTAGCCCCCCCCCCCTCGTCCAACAGTCTGGACGTTCAGCCGCCAGTCATCTCATCCAGGAGTCGCTCCTATATCCCTCCATGTGGGCTTGGGTTTCAAAATAGCGCCTTGCGACGGAACGGTGCTCGATAACACAGCTCAGAGTGTGTTTGAGGTGTCTGAGGAGTTGATGGAGGATTCAGGGCGAACACAGTGAGGCATGAAGGTGACTTGAGCTATCATGTTCCACATAAACAGATCAGGAAGGACTTCAGTGTAACATGGAGTAACAAATAAAGATCATTAAAATGGACAGGGTCAAAGTTTCTATAAATTGATCATTGGAAATTCAGAATTGCAAAATTGGGACTGTGACTTGACACAGACTTAATGCTGCTCTATTTATTGTGAAGTCAACTGGGGATGAATGGTATAGTTGTGATTATCTAATCACTTGATAAAACAGAAACACTAAATGACTTGAAGAGCTTACATGTCCAGAAAACAAGTCTATTATGCATAAGCATTGACTTGGATTGGTGTCAGCCATGTAATGTAATATTACAGCTTCGATGAAAAAGGTCCAAATATCATGTCATACACAATCAGCAACTTCCTGTGTTGAAAAATTAAGCCAATGCGGAAGTGGAAGCAAAAGTGCAGTTCCCCTTGTGTCCACTCGAGGCTGGCTGAAAAAGACCCAGATGTCCCGTTAGCATGCAGATTAAACAGCTAATTTTAACATCCTGGTTTAAAGCCTGGACTAAATAACTAGTGTCTTTGTTGTGACACGCTGTAGGGGTGGTGCCATTATTTTATTATTCATTGGTTTTGATTATATTGAAGTTAAGAGTTGTGCATAATAAGGGGCGTGTCTTATCTGACTGAGGCCTCAGCTCCAGCTCTTTCCTGTTCGTCTAAGACAGAATTTCTAACATGGCAACCGCCATTGCAGTGATTCACAACGTCGCTTCAGAAACCCATGGGTGATGTCCATTTGTCTATGTTCATACAGTGGTGAAGATGCAGAAATCTAAAAGACTTTAATCAACAGTTTGCCTGTAAAGACTCATGAACCGTCCAAACGTATCAGAAAAGACATTTCCTTGCTGTACTAGATATTAACATTATCATGACCAAAGACCATGACTAAAAAATGCACCAATCTACTATCAAATACATTATGATTATTACAATAATACATCCACTTTTTCTTGCATGTGGCTGCACTAAGCTGCACTAAAAATGGCTGCTGGTGAGCTTCAATTGTGCTTCTCTTTCAGACACGGCCTTTAACATGTGACTCTGATCTAAGTTGGACTTTTTTTCTCATGAAGGGAAACCCCCTCCTCCATACGCATCCTGCGCTCGTCTTAAGGCTCAATGCCATTGTAATGGAAGCCCTCCTCCAGTCAGACCCTCATATTTTTAGGACAGCTATTATTGTTCTGCTCCCTTGTTGCTTGTGTGCCCTAGGATGTGTTGCCCCGAACAAGGTCAGAATTCCTGTTTTGTGATCATTATTCCGCCGAAGAATGGGCATCACACCCACAATACTCTACTTGTTTGTCATCCATGGATACAAATAGACCTGAGATGGAATTCAGTGGAACTATTGTGGAGAAAAATAGTTTGGAGTCAGTGGAACTCAGCTGGAAGTTACACAGAGGCCATCTACTTTTGACGAGACTATCGGAATTAAAAAAGAAAGCTGCATTAATTTAATCCATCTGTGCAGCATTTAAAGGCTCCATTAATCATTATCAATACAACGATGGATGCTTAGAAGGCTAAGGAGTCAGAACCGGCATTTCTTGGGTTAGAAAACGTCACATTTAAGGGGCTAACTCAAGATCCTAAACTATGATTGGCTGTGTGTCTTGTCAGAGGCAGAAACTTGTGGGAAGAAAATCTAATATTTGGGCTGTGTTGCAAAAGGTTGTTTGTAACTTTCTTTATACTTTAATGTGACATTTCCTTTTGATTGTACTGAATTTAAACACACATCTTTTCTTTGAGAGATTAAACTAAGACAATTCCAATGTTGACGCTCTGTTGTCAAAGTTGAAACCATCTGTATGATACTTTAATGTATTTAAAGTAGATATTAATAGTGGAGACAGAAAGGGTAAATAAATTATGTTCATTGTTGTGTGTGTGTGTTACTGTGCACACACATCGTGACACCCCTGCATAAATAAATGGCCCAGTTGGACCCTGGATTCGCCCAGCTGGTGTAATTTGGCTCCAGCATAATCCAGCATGTGTGCTAATGTAGATCTTTCATTATGTTGCTAAAGCCCACGTCATTTTCAGAAATACTACGGGCGAGCACATGACATCATTGTCTCCTTGACCTCCATGACTTTGATGATAGTTTAATGAGAGTTATTGACATTCTGTAAAACATTCAGGTAATTCAGTGTAATATGATGTGCTGCATGTGGTTCATTTTATTTGTATTTAACATTGTCCTGCTTTTAGAGTATGAATATTTCTCTCCACAGGACAGCACATAGATCAAGCTGATTATTACATTTTAAAGTTATCTTGCATTTCCCCGCTAATAGGATGCATCACGTCCACACAACAGTTTAAAAAAAAAAAAAAAAAAACCTGGTGAGGATGTTTAGTGAGGCTGCTGGGACCATTGGAGCTTGATGCTATAGGACAGCTGCTGTGGCTCCTGTGTCCTCCTGCTGAGAGGGAGCCTATTTTAACAACCAGACCTATTGTCTTTTCCCAAGAATGACCAGAGAATGTGGCAACTCATAGGGTCACAAAGCCTTTAGTTTTGTGTGTGTGTGTGTGTGTGTGTGTGTGTGTGTGTGTGTGTGTGTGTGTGTGTGTGTGTGTGTGTGTTATTGGGGTGAGGGGTGAGACGTGGTTGTGTCCCCGTCATTCGCATCACTATGGGAGCACATGCCATCCGAGCTAATTACCTGCCTGGAAGGACCAATTAAGACGTCCTTTGATGCCCCCTCAAGAGCCGATAAACAGAGAGCTTACAGTGGGGAGGGACTAATGCGTTTCAGGACAGCAGCATGAACACTGATATTTGAAGTCAGCTGTGTGGGCACATGGCTCCCCCGTGTCTATGTCTTAGGATGTGCACAAACACAAACGTTTAATCACTTTAGCCGTTTTCACGTATGCACTCCTGAAAATTGGCAGGAGGACTGCCCCTGAAACCCTCCTGAGTTGGTTGTTCACATGCACCTCACAGCAGGAGACTATCCCTGCTGGACAAGGGGGGGGGGGGGGGGGGGGGGGGGGGGTAGGAGGCCACCCCTGAGGCATATGTAACATAATGAAGCAGTTTCATTAAATACACAGAAATCTCACCGCTATATAGGATATACATGTAGGTTTCATTTCTGGATATAACGTGCTACATTCACACATTGGCTCACTCTGACATCTTGTCGAAATTTTGCCGGGAGGCTGGTGAATTTCTGGACATTTTCAGGAGAGCGGTGCATGTGTGAAAGGGGCTTTAATCACTGCAGAATAATTTAACAAGTGAAACAGGCCGAATGGAGATGTGGACCAGACGCATTTGTAAAAGATGAGCTTGTAGATTTGATTAGATCCCAGGATACATATGAAGAACTGACCTCCTACACGTTCACTTTAAGTTTGCATCCTTACCCTTTTTGATAATAATCACAATTAAAACAGGCACATGTGATGTAGTAACAGGTCTAATGAACAGGAGTCTTCAACCGCACCAGCACAACCAGACTGTTCTTATCCTCAGACTAAAACCTCTTGGTGAGAATATTCTGCATTGTGAATGTAAAGTATTGCTTTCATGATGGATCCATTGTGTTTTGGCTTCAATACAACCATTTCCTCAGGACCAGCCGTAAAAAAAAAAAAAAAAGGAACACAGCACTTTGTTTCAACTGTGCTGCCCTTATCTTTTTCTAACTGTACGAGTGAAGCTGTCGCAACACTGTGAGATAGTCGTGATAAGAAAATGTCTGAGTCGTGCTATGAATAATCATGGCCACCAAGAGGAAGGGGTCAGAACAATAGAGGTGTTTCAGTCTGTCATTATATGAACAGCTATGGTTGTTGTTTGATTGCAAATGAGCTCACTGTTGACCGCTGATCTTTTTTTAAAGAGTGTGATTCAGGGAATTGTTGCTTACAAAAAAAGAAGTCATGTGGCAAATAAAAGCAAGCAGTGACCGCTGGAGTTAAAAAAACAACAACAATGAAGCAAATGCCAAATGGAAAAAAAACAAACTGGAAAATATTTGAGTGTCCACTTGAGGTTGGCTCCAAAAACCAGGGAATCCCCATTAGAGCAGATTAAAATGTCAATTTTTACAGTTCAAATTAGCGTGCTTACAGCCTTCCACAAAAACAACAAAACCTTACAACATGCTGTCCCTTTCTTTTGTGTCTGTGTGAAGATAACAACATACATAAAGAAATGAAAAATATAGATTTTTCTTTAATCATAACCACATTTCTCTTTGAAAGGCTGGTAGAAGATTGTGACCACATTTTCTAGAAGCAGAAATAAAATAAAAAGTCCTTTCCAACGTGAATAAAATGCATATGGCTCCATTCTTCTTACATTTCATTCCTAGACAAAGAGGCTTTGTGTCGGGCCAGGTTGTGTCTGACTTTAATACAAAGGGAACCATTTTCAGAAAACTAATTCTCCCACCTTAAATGTCCCTCCCTGTCGATGTTGGGACATGGGTAAGACAGTGATGAGGTTACTGAGCTGAAATACTGCTCCTGGATGTGTGGATAACCAGATTTTAACCAGGTTGCTCCAGGCCAAATGTTCCCCTTGTACAGAATTAGACATGTGGAGTGTTGACAGTATGCTGCCCTCTAACTCTAAATCCCAATAACTGTTGTACATTTGTCACTTAGAAAGGAGATTTATGGCTCTTCATATATGTAATGCTGCATTTATTGTCAAGTAAGAAAGAACCATAGCATTTTTTTACCTCTATTTGATGTTGTACCATTGTATATTTCATACATTTAATGCAATAAATCATGTTTGAGTTGTAAGGGTTTTGGATTCTTAATCAAAAATGACCAATGCTCTAATCTAGGTAATACACTTTTTAATACAATGTATTGTTTTCCTTCTGTTTTTTAACATCAGGTAATTATTTCAAAGGATAAAGATTTTTTAGATTTTTAATCACATAGCAGGACAGGTTTGACTAAATAAAAATGGGTCTATCTCTTTGGTCCTTACTGACATTTATTTTTGCTTTATTAACAAATTAGACCGACTTGTTTCAGCTTGTGTCCTTTATCAGGGTCGTCCATGTTGGATCATCATCATTTGGATGACCCCGATGAAGGGCACAAGCCGAAACGTGTCGGTCTAATTTGTTAATAAAGTTTATCTTCATAAGTGTTGCTGGAGCATTTTGATCTCTTCAAGCCTTTCACTCTTCATGCACCTTGGTGAAGAGGCGGTGAAGTTGTGCCAGAAAATCCCGCTTTGCAGACTTTTATATTCCCTACAGGATGACTAATGCTGCCTTTGGTTATCCCCTGACATTTTCCCCAGCTCCTTTATGAGGCAAACATTTGTGGGCTTTTAGTGTCTTGACAACTAGCCTATTGGATGGACCACAACAGAATCATATTGTTTTGTAAAACTGGATTCAAATGACTTGAAATAACTTTTGAAACTCCCTCATTTTCAACCAGACATATCGTCAACTCCAAAATTTGTCAAATTTGGTCCTACAAATACACATTACTGGCAAATATGTTGTAAAATTCCAATCAGGTTCACATGCTTTAGCGTCAGTCAGAAAATGGAAGCTTCTAAAACGGTGAATTTGGCAAAGGTAAACATCATGAATTATTTTTGCAGCCAACAAAGCATCAAATATTTTGGCTTCTTCTGAGACATGTTCTGGCAAGTGAAATTTTCTGGTTTCATCATAATTTGCCTTCTTGTAAAACCAAGTGTTATCCTAGATTGTTTATACACTCTGTAATTTGACTTCTAAGTGTTCAATGGGTTTTCATGTTCCTCACAATGATCCTTTTATTGTGCCGTTAAGGTCATCTATTTAACAGGCATATTATAAGCATCAACTTTTACTCTCTAAGTATCATGTTTGGCTGTTTGTATGTGTTGAAATATTTCCTCTAATAGGATTAATAAAGATAAATCAAAGTGAGCATGTCAGCATTTCGATGTTAGCATTTAGCTGACATTCCAAACTTTAGTAGAGCGGCTAGTAAGGTTAGCATAACTGCTGACTGGTGTACTTGTTTAAAATATGCAGTTGCATAACAAAGGCAACACCCACTGATTTGGCAATTTCATGTGGTTTAATCAACATTAAATTGCTCTTTAGTCCAATTAGCCAAAATGCTAGTTTGACATTTACTTCTCTGGGGAGTCGACTCTGAAATTATAGTGATTACAAATGTAGAAAATTGTCACCGTTATTAAACAAAGCTCACTTTACAAGGCTGTGTCTCAAAATATGTTTATTACCTGGGCCAGGCTAGATTCATGATATCTTGTTGTCTGAGGTTAAAAACCAAACCAAAACCAATATCAATACAATTAACGGCATTAGGATCTGGCTTTTTTCGGACGAATGATAAAGCGTTTCTTAAATGGGGAAGATAATTGATCGGCCATGTCGTAGGTTATTTGCACAGAAACATGAATTCAATCAGAAACCGAAAATGAGACATAAAATCACTTTATATTTACTTAACTGGAGTAGAAAACCTAATAGCTATTTGTCTAGTTGTATTACGATCTAATGAGAGATTCAGTTTCCCATGTGAGAATAATGAAAAACCCCTCAATAGATCGATTGAAATGAAATTGAGTTGACCTCACGGCTGAGGTCAGCAGACCCAAATGTGGCTTCGGCCAAACTTAACCCCTGCCCGGACCTCTGGGTGTCCTCTATCTGCTTTGACAGCAGCCGTTGTTTCTGGGGGAGGGACGGAGGAACTCGTGTCCCCTGACGGCTCACTCGAGGGTGACGGTTTGGAAAGTCCACTTTGACCTTTGACGTCAGGGGCTTCAGGAGCGGACAGTCGGTGCCTCCCCCTCTCCGCCATCCTCTCAGAGGCTTGTCTCTGGTTGTTTGACCCTTCAAACGACCCCTGGACACTGTCCATGTCAGTCATGTCCTGGCTGTTGGCAGTGGGCTTTAAAGAGCAAACACTAACACCGGCTTTAACCAAAGAGAGCCTAAGCAGAAGACTCTCTTTGTTTAATATTGTGATGTATCTGCTTTATGGTCAGTGATGACAACATTTTTGATTTTGAAGTTGTTTTCATATGTAGAACTTTTCTTGACGAGCTTCTCATAGTTACAAAAACATTATGTCCTACATTATGCTCTTAAACAATCCAGTGGTTCCCAACCTCAGGATCAGGACCCAGGAAAGGGTCCCAAAAGAATCTGAGGGGTCACAACGTGATAAAAAAAAAAAAAAAAGGTGTTTTTTTTTCATGTTTATATTTTCTAACCGTTTGTTAACTTTTCTTTTTCCTATAAATAAAACCGGTCTCATAGTGACCACAGATTTGAACGCACTAATAAACTCTGAAAGGATCAGACAAATATATAAATATATAACTGTCAGGAAACAAACTGCTGACTAATTAGAAGCTTGTCATGCATTGAAAATAACACCTTAGTAATACTTTGTGATGAGACAAGGCTGCACTAAAAGGCTTATAGCGCCCTCCGAAGCCTTAACACAGTACGGCAGGAACAGTGTACTGAGGTTCACACAATGACAGCTGATGTTTGATTTATTGAATCTCCCTTAAAGATAATGTTCATGTGATCACAAATACTCATGTTTGGGTTTAATTATGTTGGTGCGGTACCATAAGTGTCAAACTGTTTGCTGGTTTCATCTTTTGTCACAGGATAAAGATTCAAAACCAGAAACTACCAAAATAATTCAAGTCACACCCCTCCCTCTCCTCCCAACATTTCCTGTCTCTCCTCAGCTGTCTTATCTGATGAAGACAAAGAGGCCACAAAAATAACTTCAGCCTATCAAGTTAATGAGTAAGCAAAGATAACAAGTCACTCAATTTAAATAACTCTCCTGTATACTTGATTTTTTTTTGCTGATCAACTATATCTGCATTGAAATATCACATGTAGTCTATAATTATTTTTTTTTACCATAAATACATTATTTACTTTTCAATCTGTCTGCTGTCGTATGCAAGCAGGTCGAGACTGAGACTACATCAGTGTGCAGTAAGCTTCATAGAAGACGATGTGCAAAGACAATGCATCCAAGCAACAAATATCACAATCATGAGGACTTTGAAATAAACAGAGGCACTGCTCGTCAACAGGCAACGCAGGAGACTGCTTTGGGCCCCTGGCATGGGAGCCCCTTAACAGTTTTTAAAAAGCACACAGGCACTAGAGTGAACTCAAGCCATGCTCGCCATCTGGAGGAGACTCTGGGAAATACACAGGAATCACTGCACTCCAGATGAATGGAAACAAGAATTAAACTTCAAATGGCTGATGTAATCACAAGGAAAATATAATCTAAAGAAGAAATGACAAAAGTATGTATTGTATATTGAAGCACTTTTCTTAAAAACTAAAATGTCAGTGATTGTATATCTCTGATGAGAAAAGGGCTGCTGCAGTTAAGACTGATCCATTTTCATGTTTAAGCAGTTCAAACACTGATGTCGTCCTTTTCTCGGTGTGTTGCCAAAGTTGGAAAACCAAACAAAATGCAACAACTGTTTTTTTTTACAAAATGATTACAATTGTTTATTTGTTTACAGGCTGAAGGAAGGAAGCAAAATATGAAAACTATTTACATACAAGGTGAGAAAAACAACATAAAAGCCAGTTAATATATTGATTTTTTTCCTGAACATTTTTATTTTACATCCTGGTCTCAGCAGAGCAGATTTTCATGAATCTTTTTGACAATCTTTGTCAAGTGTTTCCTGGTTGGACTGAACGATGCCACAATCTCTTCAATCTGTTCAATCCTGCAAGTTAAAGAAAACATTTAATTTGACTATTTTGAAGGAGTCTCGACTGACAAGTAATGACTGAGAATATCAATGAGCTACCTTTACAAAACATTTTCTCATTCATTTTAAAGTTTCATATCACAACACCGACATCCCCAAAAAAAAAGAGTGCCATCTGAAGAGGAACTTACGTCGTGCTTCCGATCAGGTTTTTAAAGCTCTGCACTCCAAGGACACAGAGTTGGTCATTCAGGCTGACAGAGAAGATCACCTCAAACTTGGAAAACTTCTTGAGACTGCTGAAGACAATGTGCACTCTAGAAGATGGAGGAAATAAATGTTTATTATATAATGTAGCTCAGTTTTTAAAAGAAAAAGTTGCTCTGGTGATGACATATAAGCCTCTTGTGATGCGTTTATAGTCAATAAATTCAATACCAGTGAGTAAAGCTTTGAGGGCATTATAACCACCTAATAACCATTTGAAGGAGTTTATGTTGTTTGCCTTTAATGCGTCATTTCAGGTCACTTGTTTGGCGTCATACATGAAACATTAGGGAGCCTGTTGTGTCATGGAGGGAAGGGTATGTTGGTGCTTTAAATGAAGATGTACATTCAGATCTTATTGTAGTTTCATGTCCCCTGTAATCAAAGTTGGAAAAGCTGAATACATAAAAAAAAATCAAAACCTATCTGTCTGTTCTTCTTAGAGCAAAGTGCTGTATAGGGAAAGACCGATGCTTTGCGTCATCAGTCAATCAGAATCAAATATTTCACAAAGCGGTGTCATTAAAAAAATTGTGAAATGTTGGGCTACATTCAAGCTCTGACAAGCTGTGTTAGGGAGTACTTACTGAGTGTCCACACAGCTGATGTCAAGAATATCAAGCCTCAGACCCCCCCACATTTTGAGCAGACGCAGCTCCTCCCCCAGCAGGCGACAGTGACTCACAACGTGACTCACATCGTGGAGCAGCTACACACAAGTGGAAACACAAAACACTGGTTAAAAAGTTCAGTGTAACCGGAAAAGGTTATCTCAAACTATGAGCAGAGTGTACGGTAATTTAATTACAAAATATTCTAAGATGGTGAAAGAACTGCTTTTTATCTGCCATTTCTTTTTTTCAGTTTATTATTAAACGGTCTACTGATTCAAAGTTACTGAACAAGTCTCTCGTTCCACACCAACCTTTGGAACGTGTTTGCTCGTCGGATACTTCTCCACCCAGGAAGTTTCTCCTTCGATGTACCCAGAGAGCAGTTTGTGGACGAGGCGAGCGTGGTCATGAGACTTCTCATCTAGTTGGAGAAAAATGTTAAGAGGTTGTTTTTAAAAGATACGAGTATAGAGAATGTCCCTCATGCTCAAAGAGAATAAATGGCCAGTATTAAGTAGAACTCACAGCTACAGAGGAAGCACCATAGATTATAGTAATTCATTTCACATGTGATGTAATATAATGGGGCGGCTGTGGCTCATTGTTTGAATCAGTCCTCTCTCAACTGGAAGGTCTGGGGTTCGATCCCGAGCTCCTGTAGCCACATGTACGATGTGTCCTTGAGGAAGACACTTAACCCCAAGTTGCTACCACTGCTTCGGCGCGGCGTATGAATGGGATTAGTTATTTCTGATGGACACTTTATATAGTAACCTCTGCCATCAGTGTGTGAATATAATAAGTAATAATAAGTAGATTAGAAACAACTTTGAACCCGAAGAAACTTTGAAATGTGAAAAATAAATATTCCAATCAACCAAAGTGAAACACCATCATTCCATCATCTCTACTTGCTGTGTCCTCTTACCATCGAGGTGAAGGTTGAACACGATGTGGGATATCTTCCTCTCCGATTGATTTTGAGCTTCATCTTCTTCAAAAACGATAGGAAAGGAAATTCATTATTAAATGAAAGACATCGCTTCTTAACAAAAAAAAGGAGCTCAAGCTGTGCTCTTATATAAATAGATAAGATAAGTGGGCAAATACACTTTTACCCACTGACTGATGGGCACACAGACAAAAACCTCTGCAAAGATCGAGTGTCGTTTGGTCTTAAATGCAAAACAGATTCTAACATTCCTGAAGCCAGAAGTGCTTCAAGTCTCAAATGTGAGTGGTGTCAAGCAGCAAGTCAAAGTGGATAGACAGCTCCATTTAAGACAGAGAGAATACAGTAGAAGGTAGAGGGGCTGTCAACAATGTAAAGTATTGTTTCTGAAAAAAGAACCAACACCCTGCTGACAGTCTTACCGTTGGATTTGTCATACAGCAGCTCGAGATGGAAGGTGTCATGAAGAAAGGTGTAGACTGTACAGTCGTCTCTCCTCTCTCCAAACTTCCATTCATTCAACCTGAACAAAGGATGTAAACTTGAATACATTTGTAGGCAAACGCCATTAACTGTCGAGACCAATTAAAAAGCAAACAAATGGACAAAACTGTAGTGAATCAAATAACACCTACAAACAGTACATAGGAAGAGTGCAGGTGTTTGGTTAATGACTTCCTACTGGCAGTGAAAGTAACAGTACAGAAGAAGTGAAAACACATTGAAATGATATACTGACGTCTTCAGAGCGTCCACGTGGCTCTCATGGTTCCTCGTCTCAGCGATCAGCCTGTTCAGTTTACTTGAGTTCTGCGTGTTCTGCATCTCCAGCTCTGATATTAGTCTGTGGCAGAAAGAGAGAAGGAGGATGAGACACTGGAAAGAAATCCAAGAGGATGAAATGTTTTAATCACTCAAGCCATCATCGAATTACAATCCTGATCGGTGATACACACTGACTGTTTAAAAAGAAAGCAGGATGAATTTAAAAACAAACTTACAGAAAACACTAATTGCACACGTCTGAGACATTGGTTTAAACGGCCTACTACTGTACATACTACTACTAAACATAGTAAGCTGTATGTACTGCATATTATGTTTGACTGTAGTATGACTGCTAGTTGGTGGTTACACAAAGGTTCCTCACAGGAGCTGAAATGAATCCAGTATTTATTTATTTGAATGTTTTTTGTGGCTGGGTCGATGTGCCTATTTGTTCTATGTTTAATTTTTTTTTTTACCTAGCTCCAAAACACATTCCCCCCCATGGAGAGAATAAAAGCTGAAGTTGAAGAAAACGCTGTAAGTGCATAAACCTGAATATGATTATTATGTCTGTTCTGTTTATTTATATTTAAGACTCACCTGTCTTTATCTGCCAGCGTGTCAGTGACAACCTGCAGCTCTGTAAAAAATAAAAAGTAAATAAATACAAATAAATAAATCATTCAATTTAAAATTAATAATACATACATTCAATTCTTAACTGGTATAACAACTAACCTTCCTGGAGTGACCTCAAACTTGGTGTGTCTTCCGTTCCCTTTTCTTCGACTGCAGACATTTCTGAAGAAGGGACACAGAAGATTTTACTGCCATGCTTTGAATCACACATCCACACTGACCCTATGTGTGATGGCATTGCCCTCAGTCTATTTTATCAGAGAGCCCTGCATAATAATCAGCCCACAGCAGACTTACCTGTTTCTAACTCATGAATGCAGTCATCCAGACTTTGTATCATCTCGTCCGCTTTCTCGATCCGTCCTCTCAACTTCTGCTGCTCCTCCTGAAAACAAGAACCCTGTTATTTGCCTTCCATGATCTTAGGTTGTAATTCAGAGTACCTCTGTGAAAGCTCTTACCAGATTTGCCTGCACAAGTTGCGAGTACAAGACCTCCTTCATCTCATGTGACTTGACTTTGCTCGTCTTTCTGAACAGGTTGTTTCTCTCTTTCAGTTTGGCACCAAAATATTTGAGCTGTGAATTAAAAAGGACGCACACCAAGTGTAAGAATTCATTCATTTTACAACTACAATAATGGACATCAATTAAAACTAAATAACAGATAAATTCATACTTTTAATAAACAGATCATTCTAATTAAAAAGATTGGTTAGAGTTCAGTCAGAAAAAGAGATATCTGCATTAAGGAAGAGCAGTTTGATATTAAAAGATATCCAGTCATACATCCTTCTCTGAAACGTTTCTCATTTCTTCCCATAAAGCTTCATTAACGACCCGCAGTGGTTTGTCCAGGTCCCGCATTCGCCCCTTCAACCTGGAGACACGACAAAAGTTGTTTCATCAGAATTCTTTAAAGACACTTGTTTAGAGCTTCTTAAAAAAATATCTATCTCTGTCATCTCCAATGTATTCTGTAATTCAGTGGTTCTCAACTCGTCCAGCCTCAGGAGGACCCACCATCAATTACTCCCTGAAAAATTGCCACCCACAATTCTGATAACTTTAAACCAAACAGATTTAATTCATGAAAAACTGTGCGGTTTGCGGCTTCTGCCAGATGTTTTGTACCTCTGACGGAAACTGAACAAATCTAACGTGTTTAAAAAAGCACTTCACAGACTCTCTGACACCAGGTTTTTTCCAGGCACATGCTCTGATAACACTTTGGCGACCCACTTTTGGGTCCCGAACCCACCAGTTGAGAACCCCTGCTCTAATTCATGACCAACTTTCAAACAAATGCAAGCTTTTACAAAACTCCTCGTGGATGTTTTTTTTAAGATGTTCTAAGATGTTTCTTTAAACCAACTTTAAATGATACTGTAAACATGGAAGGTTAAATGTGACAGAATACTGCATGTATACACTCTTCTAATAAACTAATGTGTTATCAGCATTAACTGTACTTACTCTTCCACTTTTCCTGTCAGTTCAAGGATGTTGGTCTCGTACACACTCTGTTTAGGACGGTTGATATGCCTGTCTTTGAGTAAATCAATCGGTGTGCGATCAGTGTCTGTCAAAAGCTGAAAAACAAAACAAAAAGCCTCATCACTTCTTCTGCCGTTAACGCCATAGATTTTGATCTCAAATATGTTGATGAGGGTTGACCTACTCTGCCAGGGAGGACACTTTGCCGAGGATTATGGATGACAAAGTCGATGTTGAAGAGTTTGAGGAACTCTATCACTGTTATGGAGCCATCATCGAACTTCTGTAAACAGAGCATTAAACTCAATAAACAACAAGCTTCAAAATATTAAGATGTTATATCAAATGTATGTACTTAAATTTAAAAGTATAGAATAGAATAGAATTACTTTATTGATCCCAAACTGGGAAATTGTGGATTCCCAGTTTGGGATCAATAAAGTAATTCTATTCTATTCTATACTTTTTCATTTAAGTACATACATTTGATATAACATGTACTTAAATTTAAAAGTGCCACTGAAATACTAAAAGAAAATACCCTCTGTACATCGTTGGCGTAGTCTTCAAGCTGTGATTCAAACATGCTGTGTTTGAAAGCTGAAAAGAAATACAAAAAACAGTTGATGTCCAGAATAAAGAGAAATCAGACTCTTTAACAGCATCACCACCTCATGACTCATATCAATAATGCTACACACTGTGTGTGTTTTTAACAATAATAACTATTTCCACAAGTGGAAGTGTACATACGTTGTATTATTCTATTATTGTATTTTTTCTCCCTTTATTTAACTGATGTACATATGTTTGATTTTGAACTTCTTGTTATTTTTGATAATTATATTCCTGTTTCTTGAGCTGTTGTAACGAAGAAAATTCCCCCATGGGGGATCAATAAAGTTTATCTTTATCTATAAACAACAACAAGAAAACAGGGATCTTTACGACACTATGTTATGGAAAACCTCTTACTTGATTCAAAAGTAGCTTCACATCTGCTGGCTGTGTGACTGCTGTTGGAGAAATCCGTGTGCTGTGTTGTCATGCTTGGAGCTGTAGTCATGTTACCGTCACTCTCTGCAGCTATGTCTACATGAGACTGATATACCTGGCAACAAAGAAAGAAAAGGGTCAAAACAGAAAATCAAATAAAGAAACACTGAAAGAACCAAAACAAGATACTGGTATCTCATTTTATAATCAGATCAAATAATGGTGATTGTTAGGCTCAGTGGTCGAGTTAGTCGTCCAACGTGATTCTTTAATAATGATGGGTATTTGACATAGCATCCTCTGCCATCAGTGTTTGAATGTGACATGTTGAGTAAAAGCACTATGATGATTTAGAAGACTAGAAAATAGTTATATAAGTACAGTCCATTTACTATTTTACCAGTCACATACAGTATCAAATTATCAAAGAAAGGCAGTATTCAGCATCATGCATTTCCATAGTCACCAAACTGCTGCAATGAGTTTCTCTTTTTCAGTATAAATACAGTTTTTCCATCAGGCGGATATTGGGCAGCCCTACTTTTCAACAGAAATAGCAGCAGAGTAGTAATTCTGAAAAGACTGAGGTTTTGTACTAAGGGATTTCAGTGTTGTAAAAATGTATGTTATTATGAAAAAATTATAATTCCAGGTAATCATGGAGGCAGTTTTAAAATGTCAGGATCAGTAATGAACTAGTTTTCTACTAGTTAATAAATGATAAGATAAAGGCCGACAGTATTTTCACCTACCTCTTCAACATCAGCGAGCGTCTCAGCGGATGCTTTCATCCTCTTCTCATACTCCCCTGCATTATTCTCATCTACTGGCAAAGGTCGCTTGTTTCCACAGACGGGACTAATAGAGTCTTGTTCGAACACATCATCCTCTAAACTTTCCTCCATGTTTGACTTCTGAGAGAAACTGCCTTTTTCTGTGACTTTCTGAGGAGTCCTTGTGTCGATCATTTCTGACATGTCTTCGCAGCTACCAAGTTCCTCATCGTTGATGTCACTCACATCAGCGTCGAAGTTGCTCAGTTGATTAGTGACATTTACGGTCATTGTCCTTGTATGCTCTCCAACAGAATTGACCTTCTTTGATTCATCAGGTTTGGTTCTTTGGGGGAGTTTCGCCTTAAAGCCTCCGACTGAGAGTCTTGACATGAGTTGTTTAGTCTTCAGGTTGAATGGAGTTGCGGCAGGAGAAGAGGGCTGTTCTTGCAGAAGACGCTGAGCTTGTATATTTTCATCTGCATTTATCAGATCACATTCCAGTTCAGACTCCATAACCTCTAGGGATTTTGTTTTGTCTTTCAGGCTTTTCTCCAAGCTGTGCTCTGGCATAGGCAAGGGGGCAGTGGAGCTTTCCATGGTAACAGCATCAGGGTTTGTATTCATCAAATGGCTCAAACGTCTTAGTTTTGATTGAAGATCAGCTATGCTCCTCCTTCTAGACTTTCGTGAAGGCGCTGCATCAACATCATGGTCAACAGCAGCAGGCGAACTTTCAATCTTCTCTGACAAAGAGCAAGTTTGATTTCTTGGTTCATCTTCTTTCCATGTGTCACTTTCATTGGAATCAAGAGGAGTTGGACGGTTTGTGATGTTCACACTATCAGCGTTGGATGATCCTGGTGCTTCATTGGTCTGGAAAGTCATTTCTGTTTTCCTGAAATGGTCAGAGTCAGGGTTCATGTCCTGAGTGGATGAAAAGCCTGGAGGTGATTCATCTGTACGTGTTTGTCTTAGAATGTTGCCTGTTTGAGCCTCAGTCATATCCATGTTTCCATCTTCTTCTCTCATGGTTTCATTTACTTGCTTCTCAATAGTAACTGAATCAAAAGCCACTATTTCTGTATCCACATCATTTTTCTGGGTTTTGCATTGGTTTGGGAAACCATCTGGTGTCTCAGTTTCTTGAGAGGCCACCTTGGTTATGTCAGTATACGCCGAGGAGCCCCCAGTTTTGGACAGGGACTTTTTAAATCCTTGATCCAAAGTGTGTGTTGTTAGAGAACTATTTCTGCGCTGCTGACATGGTTCAATTTCATTACTCTTAAAGTCCTTGTTTTCCTGAGTGGATACAATGTTGGATTCTTTGTTTAAAAGAACTGGATCTGGAAGTGAAATGCTTGCAATATTTCCGGTGATGCACTGGGTTACATCCATGGCTGCATCGTCTGCGGCAAACGTCAGTGTTTTCTCTCCAAAATTTGGCAAAACATCCACATATTGGTGGGACTGTGCTCCAAAACTGGTGGCAATATTTGCTGTGTGGCATTGTGTGACATCCATGGTCGCATCAGTTTCAAACCGCAATGTATTCTCTCCAGAAGTCGGTAAGAAGCCCACTTTTTGTTGTAGTTGTGGTTCCACATTGGTGGAAATATTTACAGTGAGGCACTTGGTTACATCCATGCCTGCATCATTCGCAGAGAACCTCAATGTCTTCTCATCAGAAGGTAAGTTGTCCACTTTTTGTTGGAGTTCCGAATTGGTGGCAAAATTGACTGTGTGGCTTCTTCTTACATTCATTGCCGCTTCATTGGCAGGCAACCTCAGTGTCATCTTTCCAGAAGAATGTAAGAGGTCAACTTTTTGTTGAAGGTACGGTTCCAGATTGGCAGCGATATTTACAGTGTGACTTCTCGTCACATCCATAGCTGCATCGTCTGCAGTAAACCTCAATGTCTTCTCCCCACAAGTAGGTAAGAAGTCTGCTTTTTGTTGTTGTTCTGGTACCAAATTAGCTGCAATATTTACAGTGTGGCTTCTTGTCTCATCCATGGCTGCATCATTTGCAGTGAACCTCAATGTCTTCTCTCCACAATTAGGTAAGGAGTCCACTCTTTTGTGCGGTTCCAAACTAGCTGCAATATTTACAGTGTGGCTTCTTGTCTCATCCATGGCTGCATCATTTGCAGTGAACCTTACTGTTTTCTCTCCACAGGCAGGTGAATAGTCCACATGTTGGCGTGGCTGCTGGATAACATCATTGGCAATGTTCACTGTGTGACTTCTTGTCACATCCATAGCTGCATCATCGGCAGTAAATCTCACTGTTTTCTCCCCGCCGTCATCTTCAAAATCCACTCTGACCTGTGTAAGGGAAAATCCAGAAAGTTAAATTAGCATTACTATGATTATTATTATAACATTTAACCACTTTAGAGTCACCTTACAAAGAGCGTATGTTAGAAATTTGTAAGACAGAAATACAATCGGTACAAGCTTGTTAAATGCTTTTTTCAGTTGAATGGATACGTTACATGGCAGTGCAGAGTAAGTACAGCTCTAAAAGTTTAATAATTGTAGTTTATAGTGCCAGAAGGAGAAACATTTTTGTTGTGAAAAAAATGTGAATCTTCCAATAATAATAATTATGATAATTTTTATGCTTACCAGATTTCTTTGACCCTTTGTCTTTAAAGATGGCTCCAATGAAGTACCCATACCTAATGTGTAGAGAGGGAATACAATTTAAAAGTCATTAGCAAAAGCATACAGATCCAAATTTCACCCGTTTAAAGCTCAATTTATTGAAATAAACCTGAGGTCTGCATTGTTGTTTAACATGTTCGTTCGTACATCACTTTTTACAATGTAGTTTTTATTCAAGCCTTATTACGGGAGATTTTAGATATGGACCTTTTTTTTTTTAATACATGGGAAACAAACTTGTAATAAGAGTTCGTGTTTGCCATACCTGCATGATTAAACGATCCTTGTACTTTACTGTTCTTCCGTCCTGAGGTCATCTTTGCACTATGCAGACTGCCACTGTTCGGCTGCATGTCTTTAGTGGGTAAAAGAAATTGAAAAGGGTCATCTGAGCCCGCCGGTCCCATGATGGGGCTGGTCTGAACTTCCATTCCACGGATTGCATCTCCTCTAAATGTTTCTCCACAGTTCTTGGAGGCTGCTGCAGTAGGAGGAACCATCCGGACGTTCACAGGGTTGGCACTTGGGCCGCTTGGTTTGGAGAGACTTGCTAGGAAGCTTTTAAGTCCTACGTCCACACCATTGGTTGACGAGCCGTCAGTTTTTCTCTCCTTCAGTGATAAAGAATGGTCTACTTTTCTACCAGTCTGAAGCACGGCCACATTTTTATTCTGTGGGGGAAATGAACCACTGGCGATGTTTACAGTCTGACTCTGAGTCATGTCCATAAAGTCATCACCTGCAGTGAACACAATGGTTTTCTCTCTGTGTTCATCTTTTGAGTCAAGGTTGACCTGAGGAAGAAAAAACAGTGAGTTATGATACAGTCACTAAAAATATAACCGTGTGCAATCTTTAGCTAGCATTTTAAGGCAACGTATGGAAATAGTGACGCTAACAGCAACTCATTCTTGAACTATTTTCCGAGCACATTATGTGACATACATCTCGTTCTCATCATGCTGTGATTAGTCCACTTGTCAACTTAGTATAATGGGGTGTCAGAGTCAGGAAAACATGAAAACAGCAAAGTAAAACCAATTATAAAACTCACCCGTTGCCCTGGAAGAGAAGCACGTAGAGAAGAATTCCTCAGGGACGTCATATCTTAATTTGAAAAATAAATGCAATCAAATTTACTTAAAACTGTAATCAATCATAAGACCATCTTCATAAAAACACTAGTTACTATGCATTAAGACAAAGTCGAACATCTAGTCTACGTTTGCTATCAGAATTTTCACTACCTGTAGAGTTGGATGATGGCAGTGTTTTCCTGCTCTGCTGTTGTTTACTCTTCACTGTCGTCTGTGACGCTCTGTTGTCAAGGTGGGAGTACATTTCTTGTGAGGGAAAAAGGCACTGGAATGGATCATCATCATCATCAGTGAAAGCCTGAATACGGCCTGTCTGAGCTCCCGTCATATCCATGCTCACGTCATCCTCTGGATAGAGTACACTGGGCATATTTAACGTCTTCTCCATAAACGCTGAAACAGAAGAAGGAACTTGGTTTTCTTTATCCACATCAGCTTGTTGTGTTTTGATCCGAGAAAGGGAGCTGTTCGACTGTCCAGAGGATGCTCCAGCTGGAGGCGCTGTTCTGGTGATTGCAGGGTTTACGATGGGGCGACTTGGCTTGGAGAGATTTGCAAGGAAGTTTTCAAATTCAGGATCCACAGAAGGCACAGCTGATGATGTGTTTTTCTTCTCTGCTCTTATATCCATGTTTCTGCTGGTGGGTAGAGTTGCTGAGCCACTTGGCATGTTAACTGGATGATTCACGGTCATACCCATGGATCCACCGTTCACAGATATCACCGTTTTCTCTCCTCCGGTTGGTAAAATATGGTAGTTTTGCAGGGAGATATCTGCAAGTAAGTCCTCATCCCTGGCTATGTTTATAGTGTGACTTTGGGTCATGTCCATGAGTGCATCATCCGTAGAAAACAACACTGTTTTCTCCCCAAATCCAAGCCCAGCATCAAAGTTGACCTAGTGACGATAAGTAGCTTCATGTTAGTGAATGATCTTATATCTACGTATTTCTTCTACAGATTATGTAGAAGCATAATAATGATACCATAATTAATACAATTACATCAAATGCATCTAATTATTGGTTACTGTGACAGTAGTTAGGATAGAAAACATTCATTCATAAAGCTCACCGTATCCCTTTGGCGAGTAGTATGTAGAGGAGCACTCAACAGGGTGTCCATTCCTAGATGTGAAGACTTTCATTAAATCTCTTATCGTTTAACAGACAATAAAAGCACTTTTCAAAAGGAGGCTGAATTTAGAAAAGATTCTACCCATACCTGTGATTTGTTGAATCCCATCTTCTGTGACAACATACTGGACCCTTTGAAAGAAAAATAACACTTATTTTAAGATAAAAAATAAAATAAAAATCCTGGTGTGTTAAGTAGTGAGTTTTGGTGGTGGTCTGAGAGGAATGCTGCTTTCACGTGCAGCTTGGGCCGTCCAAGTTTTCGAGTTGGGAAGTCGTGCTTCCGACTTCTGTGTGTTCACGTGATTTCAGTTCGGAAAAGTTGATGTGAAATGTTGTAACAAGAGCAAAAAACAGTGTTGATGATGCTACAAAACGAATCTGTGGAATGTCTCTGTTACAAGTTATATTTGAGCAAAAAGTTGATGTGCAAGATGTGAATTAATAAAAAAAAGTATGTTAACATTAACAAAACATGTTTTTTCCCCCATGTGATGAGTAGGAAAGTCGGGGCACCTAATTCTTTTCAGAGTTGTTGTTTCAACTTGAGCAGGGTGTACCATGTGCATTTTACAACTCGGAAACTCGTTTTTACGATGTGTCCGACACCACATGAATGCACCATCACATCTGAAATACAGGTAAATTGGGCAGAGATTGAAGGTCACCTTACCTATTTTGTGTGTCTGCCGCTGCTGTTGGAATAACACATAACAAATTAAACTAAGTGACTTCAAACGTATGTAAAAAAAAAAAGCATGTAACTATACATCATTACATACGAACCTGTTGTCATTAAGTCTTGTAAAGGACTTCGAGCAGGAGAGACATTTTTTACATCCCTGTAAAAAAGAAAAATAGTTAAGTTAGGTTGAAGTGTCAGCATCATTGTGGAAAAAGAAGCCTGGCCTTGATTGTAGTTTCTCACTTTGAAAACAGAAGAACATCGTTCGCAGGGGCAAAACTGACTCTTCTTGAATTTCTCTTTTCCACAGATTTGGCACACTCCACCTTTGTCAAATAAAAATAACAAAGTAAGTCAAATAAAAAAACAAATGATAAAACTGTTACTGATATTCCTGCTATGGTGAGATTGTATATTTCATTTATATTTTTTTAAATACGTCAGAATACGTCTGAGGAGATATTAAAGCAGGCCATCTTTTTACCACGTTTTCCTGTTGCTCTGGCTCAGGTAACCTAATCGATTTACGCGGCGCTTTTAAAATCTGAAAAATGAAAAAACAACAGACAATACGATTCAGTCAATAATTTACTCACAAAAAAAAAAGGAACATATAACACAAACTTCTTTCATGAAACGTATTGTAGTAGGCTACTGACCGAGGAAATGCGCCGCTTGGAGAATCCACTGCTTCCCCTGCAACCAAAATAGACACAACAGTGTGAAGATGGTTATTATCTGTGAATAAAACTGCTGTCAGCTGTTAATCAGAATCAGAAATAATACTTAATTAATCCCAGAAGGAAATTCGGTCGTTACAGTTGCTCCAAAATATACAATATAGCAGTAGAAATATAGTAATAAAAATATTAATCAAATAGAATAGGAATATAATTAAGGTTTCAATAATAGGTAGAATAAATATTTACACAAATAACAGTAAGGTGGAATATATACACACATTTTCAAGATTATTGCACTGTGTTATCATGGACATATTATTCATTATTATTATTATTATTATTATTATTATTATTATATTGCAGTTTTAATTAAGCTGGTCTTTATGTAATGTGTAGACTTGTGTATAGAGAGCACAATTACTGCTTTTATTAAAATAATAGTTTTCACTCACTCAGTCTTGGCAGGATCTGAAGGCTCCATTTTGTACTACAAAACAATGACAACAAACAGAGCTTGAAACACACACATTGATTAGACATTACCTTTTTAGTGACGTGATACATTTACCTGAGTTATACAAAGTGGATTGTCCCCGTTAGGAAAAACATTAAACAACTAAACATGTGATTTGTACAACAATACTCCTCTTTTACTCAAAAGAAAAGTCAAACAAATGGTGCAGCGCATACCTCGTAGTTGTGATGGTTATTCCCCACGTTTACAACAGATATGTGTAGTTAACACCTGGATAACTTTTCATATCGCTTATTTTTGTCTCGGTCGTTGTGCAAAACTGCAAACAAGCAGCTAACGTCAACGAGCCCTGACGCTAACGTCTCCAGTTTTGAATTTAGCCGCCTACACGCATGCGCAGTGGAGTCTAGCCTTTGGGTAGTGTCTTCACTCGATTTATCCGCTTTTTTAATAAACTCAAAAAAAAAAAAAAAGCTTGTTAACAATATTTTTGCACCGCCTTTGGGTGTGATAAATCGCGAAATACAAACATTTTGACCAAGAGAATTGTCAGAATGCTGTTTTTATTCTCACAGGAAATAGCGTAATCAAACCGGAAATGACGACAGCAGACGAGACGTTTTTGAATTTGTGTGGTTTTGCATTTTGATTGTTGACTGGTCTGATATCCATCGCATCTAAAAGGTAGGATGAAATGGCATGTGTTTTTTTAAATCTGTAGCACACTTTGTTATGTTTCGGTAGTGTTGAATGCTTGACCTAATGACCTAACTACACGATTGTTATGCCACTGTTTTGTCCTCCTGAGAAATTACACAAACAGATACTCAATGATTTGATTTTATGTAAGCAAAATACTTGTGATAGAATTTCAAGTATTTAATCTCTGGAAGAAACTCTTTACTTGAAATGTGTCGTTTTGGGTAAATCTTAGCTATACACTGTTACCATGAAAAGTTCATACAGTTAATGCGCTAATCACATCTTTACAAATCCATCCAGGTGCTTCTGTTGAACAGGCATCCAATTTATTGCAGACGTAACCATGGCTTCCAAAATACCAAGAGGTGAGCAGTTGTTTTGGGATTTGGTTGGTTACTTCAAAAATGTAGGCTATATCTTAACTGTATTATGACAACAACAAAAAAGCAGATGTCTTATTTACTATATCTCTATATCTGCACCTTTAAGAAAAAGCTAAAGACCCAGCTCTTTCATGGATACCTACTAATTTAATGATGATGGTCTCCATATTATTGATGATGATGATGATGATGATGATGATGATGATAACGACGACTTATAAGATGGTTTCTTTACTGATTAGAGCTCTCAAGAACTGCCCTCAATGTTGTGCTTTGCCTCTGGTCACTTCCTGTCAGCACCTGTGTGTCCAATCAGACTCAAAGCTGATCGTTTGCTCTTACTGACATTGTTCCCTTTTTTCTAGATCCTTGCGTGTGTTGTACTTACTCTCTGATGTGCGTCGCTTTGGATATAAGCATCTGCTAAGTGAATTGTAGAATTGTAGAATATCTCTATTGTCTAATATCTAATGAATGATGATTGTCCTGATGACGGTATTTATTATCTTTTTGACTTCTGTCCCCTGTTCTTGAAAAGCAGCAGATTCCTTTTTCCTTTCTTGATCCGCTTCAGCTTTTTTTTTTTTCCTATTATCTCTATTGTTTTTTGTTTTTTTTTAGGGGCACAGGCTGAAATGAAGAAGGCCGGTCATAAGGTTGATACCGCAACAACAAATGCCAACCATAAAGCAGATGGTGTCCTTAAGGCTCAGAAAGAAAACCTGCCAAGGTAAAAATAATAATAATAATAGTTATAATCAACAGGAGAAAAAAAAATTACTGCGCTTATTACATATAAGAAGAATAAGGTCAACTGTGGGAGAGACTCTTTAAAAAAACAAGATAGGCATTTTTAACATCCTACAACGCACTACCTGACATGGATTGAATGAATTGGAGGGAAATTGAAGTCAGGAGGCTATACAAATCATTGACAAATCCTTTAAGTCTTTACCCCTTCATGTCTGTCTATATTATATACCAAGCTCTATTTATTTGCTCCACAGACACTAAATTCACTTCTCTTCACTCTTGTCTTACAGGAAAAATGTTGCTCCCAAAGTTCACAAAGGGTGGGTCACATGTCATTCTGCATACCCAAGACACTGGGATTCTGCCTTTTTTATCCCCTTAACTTCATGATGTACCTCTCCATAGGATTTCCACCAGGTATGGGCAACAGGCAGAGCTCAAGGAGCAAAATCAGCAGTTGATCGCGACCAATGAGGAGCTGCAGAAAAACCTTGTGGAGACACAGGTACAGAAGAAAGTGTAGCAGCCTTACATTATTAAGACTCCTGGTAGAATACACGTGGGTTTGTTTTCTTATGCCATTTAGAATTGTCCTTGTTTTATTGCAGCAAAGAGTAGCTGAGTTAGAGCTGCAGTCCCACGACCTTGAAAAGGAAAATTCAGAGGTGCAGAGAAACCTGAAGGACTGTCATGTGCTCCTTGTTGCTGCTAAAATAGATCCAGGTAGCTATGCATCTTAACTTTTCAAAATGGTCTTAATCAACCTCTTCTTTGTCGCTTGGTGAAAACAACAAACTCTTTGCGTTTTAGTTTTAGGAGAAAGGGTCGGAGAAGCTGCACAACAAAAGGAAGATCAAAGAAAAGAAGTTATGGTGTGTATTTTATTTGAGTTTGAAACATGTTTATATGCACATTTTAGTTTTTATCTGCTATGCGTGTGATCAGAACAAGCACATATTGATCTTACAGTGCTTTCTCACACATGCACAAAACTCCTGAAAACTTCTGGAAAATCCTGGATGAGCTGCATGTGTGACCTCAGACAGTCCAATTTTACACTCAAACTGTACTATGACTTTTTCCGGCCAGTACATTTTTGATGTGAAATCGAGCTCAGCAGGGAGTATACAGGAAAATAAGAGAATTCACCACGGGTGGGAGGCGGCAATGACTTTAAAATCTTGCTCACAAGCACAGACTGTGCTCACGTCTGGTGAAATCTCCAGGCATGTAATGAAACTACTTCAGTATCTTTTGTTGATGCTGTTAATATGTGGAACCCTTTTTCCTATTCTGAATTTTCTGTAAATTTTCAGGAGTGCATGTGAAAACAGCTTTTACACAAGTAACCACAAACTGGAAATTTAGTAAAGAATAAATAGAAATATGCACTTTAAACATGACAAAAATACAACTGTTTGTATATACTTAAGTCTTAGACCACACTTATACTGAACACATGAAAAACATCTTTATTGCCTGCTTTTCAGAGTGTCTCCGCTGACCTGCTGCATGAATTAAAAGCATTTGGAGACATTGCATCCCAGCAACAGGCTCAACTAGAGGTGAGTTAAACTCTTCCGAGTCCTTTTATTGACTTCTAATATTGTTGTAGTTGAACTAAGGGCTGATTAACGTTTACTGAAATTGTTCCATGTTTTTAACACTCAGGAAATCCAAGTGACAATTACAGACCTGGCTAAAGCACGGGAACATATGACGCAGGAGAGGGAAAACTTCTCCCTGGAGGCCGCTGAAATGGAACAAGCTCTCAAGGAAGCAGAAGCTCTCTTGTTGTAGAAGTGTCAAATAATTTCCCACCTTCAAACATTGAAAATAAAAGATAATATTAATGTATTTTTTGTAATGTAAGTGTGATTGAAACTGAATAAAAGATTTCTATTTCTCATCTCTTTCAATATTTGAATGTTGCAAAATATTTTTGACACTTTATCCACAGCTGGGACATTTTATCTATGCCCATATGCTGCCAGTGACTTTTTTATTTGTGAGCCAACATGGATGCAAATTAGTCGCTTTTTGGCGACTCGATTTTTTAACATTAACTTAGGTGACTTGTGCAATTCTTGGAAATCTGAGTAGTTTTTTGGGGTAGGGGGTTTATGAGTAACGGATGTATTCATCTTTGTCTCTTGATCTGTATATATTGTAATTTCCTGTTAATTTAAGCGTACTAGCACAGGCCTTCGTCAGATGGTAGATTAGACTGGTTTTTTTTTTGTCATTTTTTTACTTCGGATATCTCTCTTTTTTGTGTTTTCATCCCTGAGCCAAGAATAATTACATTTCATAGTTACATATAAACATTTCATAGTTACATATAAACATTTCATAGATACATATAAACATTTCATAGTTACATATAAGTCATTAACTGCAGGAACCCTTCACCCTCTCTGATTCTCACTAAAGGAAGTTGTGCAAACCAAAAAAAACAAAGTTATTATAAACTAAACAACTCTTGTGGAAAAGATAAATAATGAAGACAAGATGATCACTCAAATAAAAAGTCACTGCACACGTGTGTCATTAAAGTAGCCGATATGATAGTCACTGGATATGCTATTATCGGCCGATATTGTCGACTGTTTTTTTTCCACACATATCTATGTTTTGAAAACGTCTGTAACATGATACTTCTTTACAGTTTTCAGTTATTTCTTTGTACTTTCTTGTAGTCTGCACTTCAGTCCTACAATGATGCCTACTTTATACTTTCCTGTCCTTGAATCTTCTTAGGGTTTATCTTTTGTCCGGCAGGTTAGCGTAGGGGTTCCCCCAGGGGACCAGTGTGCCTAGAGTGCTGCTGCTGTTGGTGGAACTGCTCGAGTCAGCGTTTGTGTTTCCTACTTGGCTGGTTTTGTAGTAGTAGATGAACAGGAAAAAACCTGCAAGACAAAGAAAGACAAGAAGAGTCTATGAAATGTTTCTTTTAGTTTATCCCTTTTTTAAACTCATTGCTTGTCATACATAAGGTACGGTCACATAATTAAAGGAGAAAGGGTTGGAGACGATAAAAAGGAATGTTAATATTTTAATAACCGCTGAAAGAAAAGCAGCAAAATCTTACATTTAAGAGGCAGGAACTAAAAATTATTTTACAATCATTATTATTTGCTTGCACGATGAAGGTGTTTGTCATGGAGTTGGCAATTCATTGTCTTTAAATTAGAAAAATAACTTTTTTACTTTTTCAAGCATTTGTAGGCATTTGGCCTAATGGACCAAAGACTGTATAAAACATGGACGTAGGCTCAGGGAGTCACCTATTGGTTTCTGAAGAGAACATGAAGCTCATGGATGATGCTCGCCATGTTTGAAATGCTATCTCAGACTCACTGTTGGTCAATCAAAGAGGTGGAGCTGAGGTGGGTCTCTTGGCAAAACAGCTAAAACACGCCCACCTGTAAGTCAACTCAGTCACGCCCCTAAACTTTGCAAGTGTATAAATAACTCTCGGGCTTTATAAACTAAAACAGACGATTTGCACACAAACATTACATTGAGTACCAATTAAGAGAAGACGGTACAGAGGGGTGATCACTTTGTCCCCCAATTACTATCTACATTCAGATAGAAGGCGAAAAAGTCACAGGGGCATAAATATCGCCGCTTGAAACGACAGTCCGAATAGAACTAGTGTTAATTGAGCTTCCTCAGTTTTAGCAGCCAGTCTCTAGTGGACACTGTGGGAACTGCTGTTCTGTGCACTTCTGCATTGGCTTTATTCTTCAAGTTGAGTTTTCCACTTTTAATAGACCTATTTTTTTTCACAATGTTTTGACCACATGGTTAAATCAGGAAAAATAATCTGCAGAGTCATCAACAATGGGAATAACCTCCAGTTACAACCCAAGCCATGACCCCTTTTCACATGAAACATAGGTTATACATCACGTGTTGTAAAATCAACAATCAAGGACATATTTGAAAACAACATGAGCTGACAGTGTAAAAGAATATGATGAAGGTAAATTATTTCAAATGTCATAAAGGAATACATATTACAACCCAGATCATATTCAGGATACCTTGAAAAGAATTGAGGACTGTGAAGATGTAGTAAGAGGGGATCAGGAGGGCGCCATAGGCGAAGAAGGCAAAGCCCCACGTGATACCCAGCATGGAGCACAGTCCCAGGATGGTTAAAATACTTCTCCCACTTGTTCCAGTTGGGCTGTTTCCTGATTTGATCCTCCTGAGACAACAAAGCCAGATAAGTATGATGACGAAGGTGGTGAAGGTGAAGACGAAGACCAACGCATAGTAGCCTATGTTGACGATGTAGTGGGCGTCACTTTCTGTTATCCAGCACCTTGGAACAGAAAGAGGAAAGAGTCAGTAAAGTGAAGAGAGAATTAAGCTTCACTGAGCTATTCTGCAACCTCATTTAACACTCTAAGATCTTTGTTATGTTCTCTTTTGAACCACTTCTGTGATAAAGCGTAAAAACAGGTAACCCTGTTCTTTTCTTGCAGACTGTGTATGGTGACTGACTGGTTTTAAAGCAGAATGAGTTTGAGTTGTCAGTTTTGATCTGTAAAAAATTTTTAGAGGGCAAAACTAAACCATGCAAGGCTTAAAGGATAATCTCTCTCCTGGTTATTTAATGAAGTATTTCGAAATATCATGGGATCATTTTGAATCAATTTGCTGATCTAAACCTGTTGATGCAAATTATTTTTTTGACGGGATTTCATCTTGCTTTTGTTTTAACGATCAAAAATGTGTACTTAATAAAATAAAGACTGTTTTGGCAGCATGCTGTTGATTGCATGTGACACAGACTCCAGGTTTACAATCATTAAAAAATAACTAAATAGTAATAGTCATTTATGGGGGGGATGACATGCAACATCATGGCCATAAATGGACCCTGAACATCGCCATAGTACAACCAGAATACCCCTATGTCTGTTCTACATTTATACCATAAAACTTCCAAAAAGAGCGCACTCCAGTTTAAGACCCAGTCCCTTTTACATGCCCAGTTGGAAACTCCTATGATAGCTTTAGTCCCTCTCAGCTAGATCAGTTTGTTGACAGTGCAGTGGATTCGCTGAGAGTTACTCTTGATTCGATTGCTCCCCTAAAACAGAAGGTTATCAAACGGCAGAGACTAGCTCCATGGTTCAACTCAGAAACCCGTACTCTAAAACAATCGTCGCGAAATTTTGAAAGAATATGGCGCTCGACCAAAACGGTAGAATCTTGTTTATTCTGGCAGGATAGTCATAGAAAATATATGAAGGCTCTACGTCACGCTCGAGCTGCCTACTCCTCCTCTCTAATCGAGGAAAACAAAAGCAATCCTAGATACCTTTTCAGCACTGTAGCCAGGCTGACAGAGAGTCATAGCTCCATTGAGCCTTGTATTCCTTTAGCCCTCAGCAGTAATGATTTCCTGAGCTTTTTCAACAACAAAATTCTATTGGTAAAATGGGGTAACCTCCTGCCCTTACCTGGTGCAGATACGTCTGATATGGCAGCGACAGTTCCAGGACCTGATATTAGTCTAGACTGTTTTTCTCCAATCGACCTTTCAGAGCTAAATTCAATTATTTCTGCGTCGAAACCGTCAACCTGTCTTTTAGACCCAATCAACCAAGCTGTTTAAGGAAGTCTTTCCCTTAGTTAGCAACTCTATGTTAGATATGATCAATATGTCTGTTGGGCCACGCAGGCTTAGGACAGTCAAACCATGGACTTGGGCCTTTAAGATCACCAAGAGGCCCAAAAGGACTCTTTATCCCAGAATTCCCTGCGGTACTTCACACCTACGTGTGACGTAAAGGGGGGACCGGAACCTGAGGGAGACCCCACAGGAAGGCGGCCAGGTGATAAAACTCTGAGACTCCCCTTGTTCTCTCTCTTACCACGCGCTGACTTGAAGTGCTCGGAGACCAAAGCTCACCTCCTGTTTCCTGCAACAATCTTCCTTTGTTTTAAGTTTTGGCGCGCAGGTAATCCGCGGCCGGCAGTGTTCCAAATTCCGAGCTCGGATTGTCCAGTGAACGCATCTCAGTTTCTCGGAGAGCGTTAGGCTATAACAGATTATCAGAAAGATAACGGTCTTATTCCGTCCTGCAACAAAAGGACATCAACGGACATCTTTCCCTTCGACGGAGAACCAACGAAGCCGCTCTTGCCGTAAGGGACCCTCGCCGCCATCAGACGCCTCTACACCAGGACAGACAGAAGATCTGTTTTATCGCCGGACTCCTTTTTCCTTCACCGATCGCAGGCAAAGCGATTCACAAGTGAGGCTTAATTAGGTCTGGGCAGAATTAGCTTTAGAGAGTGTTTTTAACAATTGATTGATTGAAGCAGAAACTGTAATTTTTATCTTTGTTGGACCGCTGTGTCCTGAGTTTTACCTGTTTAAAACTCTTGTTGTTCCCATTTCGGACCGCTGCGTCCTATATGTGTTTAGCGTAACAGCGTTATAACCGGGTATTATTCTTCTGATCAGAAAGGCCAGTGTAAGTCGTATTAACTTGAATTCGGCCATTGGTTTGTTTCTGTGAATGAAGGGAATTACTCCGAGTTGTGGTGCGGGATTTGGACTGTGATCCGGCCTCTTCAGGCACGCATTTCTCTCCTCCTCTATGCTCCTTTTTATCCTCTTTTCTTCCCCCATTACGCACATAGGCTACACACCCACACACACAGAGATCTATACACTCGCGGCCATCCAGACGCCTCAGAGACACAGATCGTGTAGGGCCGAACTCGGTCTCTTTTAGACATTAAGGCCACATTAGGTCTTTGTTAGGTGTGTGCCATCGTAAGGGCGACCACGTGGGAAGAAGCAATCTCCCCCTTTTCTTCTTCCCCCCTCTCTCTCTTTCACACACACACACACACACACACACACACACACACACACACACACATTTACACCTCATTCACAAGGTGTGCTTGATAATGTTTGTTGCTTAGATTAGTTTATAATAGTTATTTGTTTGATTAAGTTCATTGATTTTGGATTGATGTTGCTTTGTTTAAATAAATTCTGTTATAATTTAAGAGAGCAGTGTTTGTGATTACTGGTTGTATTTGCATTGTGATATAAGCTGGGTGCGAAGGCTTTGTGTACGGATTTCACGCCTTCAATTTATTAAATATAGTTATTAATTATTAATAATATTAGTAATTAAATAACTAATCTGAGACTGATTTGAGTGATATTTTGGTTATATTTCCCTGAGTACAGGGTGGTGCCCCAAAACGAGATTAAACACAGTTTAATGATATCTTATTTATATTGTTAATAATTAGAAATAATTATTAAAGAATATAACCAAAGTTGACTTGATACAACCCCAACAAATGGTGCCCCGTGGGAGGCCTTCAATAAACCAGCTTTATTGCCCTGTAAGTGCACAGTAATCCGAACTTAAATCCTAAAAGGGATCTTTCTGAAGAAAATTATATTTTCTTTAAATTTTTGTTGTTTAAGCAAAGCAGACATCAAACTGTGGCTTAGTTGTGTTGTATGTTGTTGGTTAACGGTTAAAGCAATAACTGTTGTCCCCTTTGTGTCCATACAACAATTGGACACAAGGATGCAGCTAGTGTGACTTTCTCAATGAACTTGATTTGTTGCATTAATCCAGATTTTGATCCTGAAGTATTCTACTAAAGGATTGTGGTGCTCCTTGTTGTTTGAGAGCCATTTGGCCAGATGAGAGTGTAACCTCATCATTGTCGCATAGCCAGCTGTCCGAGAGGTGTGAGTTCCTCCCTTCCTTTGAAGACTTGAGGTGTGAATCCCCTCTCCTATCTTCCAGGATAGACTGCAGTGATCAATTGGGAAACCTAGATAAGATTTGCTCTGGTGTTGATCTAGCTTTGTTTAGCTTAGCGTTTTTTTTTTTTTAACAGTAATCCACTGTGGTTCCATTTTATCACGAAAAATGTGTACCAAGACCCTAGGTGAGCCGGGAGCTGAGACTCCTTTTGGACCAGACGACGGAGCACTGCAAGAAACTGCTGCCGGTCTGACGAACCTCTCCTCAGAGGAGAGTGCCAACCTATATAGCTATTCAATTAGCATTAGTGATAAGAAATTAGAGGAGCTAGTTGATCTGGTCAACCACCGAGCCAGGATCACCCCTAATAAAGACAGAATGTATGCAGAAGACATACATCAACCATGGGCCAAGGTTCGCTGTGGATCAGACGATCCACCCCTTCAAGACGTAGTTGCTAATCTTATCCACCTCCCTATAGAGCAGCTCGACAGTCTGAACTCCTACACCCTCAGCACATGTGAAGAGAAACTAAAGGGCTTGGTTGAATATGCAAACCAACCAACTGGGAAGCCAACACGCACAACTTCAGATGTTCTAGGCAAAATTCTCCTCCTTTATCAGCGCAAATCAAATGTGCAGAACGAGATACACTGGGCACAGCTAGCCCGGGTACAAGAAGAAGGACAGATCCTGCGGGACGACTTCGAAAGATTGCAGGATAAACTAAAGACCTTGCAGGAAAATTGCATGGCCCTGCAGGAGGAGAATAAAACACTGCATGAAAGCAGCAAACTGGCCGAACAGAAGAAACGAAGTGACACGGTACCCAGATTTCAGGATAGGCAGACAAGTACTGCAGCCCCCATGTCAGCTGAGGAAACCTCAGACGAAGGATGGGAGACTGAACCAAGCCCATGGAGGAGGGAGACAGACATGTTGAAGGATCTGGAGGAGAGGGGAAGATACCGCCGGGTCGACCCAGGCACAAAAGCGCACACGTCCTCAGACTACCCGGTAAAGAGCTGGGTGAGTAAAGATGAAGGGCGCCACGCCTCCCCAGACCATGAAGCACCGTCATGGGGAAATGCCCCATGGCCCCCGCGTTCTGCAATACGCTTTGAGCCAAGAGAACCCTCACCCCGCAGGAAGAGGGACTTCACGCCCCCTAGAGACAGGGAGGAGGCACGGGTCCAATCGGGCACCGAATATTACCTGTCCCATGATAGACGGCCACGTCTGAGCCGAACACAAACCCCGCCACGGTTGCAACCGTACTACCGTGACAACCACAGGGCTTACGATTCGTCAGACGACTCGGACGGCCCTCGCCAGCCTTTGGGTCAGGGTCTGCGAACCAGGCAGATAGAACCTCAGGCCAAAGATCTGAAGCGTTTTGACCCAGATAGCCAAGATTCAAGTATTAACGACTACCTTAGAGAAGTCGACCATTGTCTCCTTGACCTGCCTCATGCGTCCTCACAGGAAAAACTGAAACGGATCTGGAAGACTACGGCTAGGAGTGTCCGTGCTTTCATGGGGACACTCCCACCAAAGGTCCGATCCTTGCAGAAAGGAAACAAATCTGTTAGTCAGCACTTACAAACTGCCAAGCAGAAAGTGTTGGACATGTTTGAATTAATTCAGGGAGCACAGGTAAGCATGGAGCAAGACATATCATCAGGATATGACTCCGATCCTGGACCAAGCCCCTCAAGAGATCAAACAACCCTGCTGAAAAAGCTCAGTAAAGAACCGAGCAGCCAGGACAACCCAAGGACTGAGGAAATTAGTCTATTTTTTCCTGATTTTGACTGTGGAGCCCTGCTCCTTGGGGAAACACCCCAGTTCCCTGACAGCTGTGACACCTTTTCACACCTTCACAGGTTGGAATCACCACATAGGAAGGGGGGTGACTTCTCGGCCCCCAGAGGCAGAGATAACACCCGGCCCCCTCCTGCTACCTGTAGGTTCCCATCGCAGGATTCACAGCTGAGGAATATCCAAACCTCAGATGACTCGGATGGCTCCCTTTTACCCAGAGATCAAAGAATGCGCATAAGGCTCATTGAATCTATGGCACAGGATGTAGAGCGGTTTGACCCAGATAACTCAGACCGCTGCATCGATGATTACCTCAGAGCGATTAACCTGTGTCTCAGTGATGTACCTGATGCATCCACAAGAGAAAAACTCAGGCTGATCTGGAAGACAACTTCCAAGAGTGTCCGTAACTTCACGACGACCCTTCAGCCTGAGATCAGATACCAGTACTCTGCGCTCTGCAATGCTTTGCGCCAGGAATACTGCACCTACATTGACCCTGCATCTGCCCTTCTTAGTGCTTTCAGTGTCCTGCACCAGAAGCACGAGGCCCCCAAAGATTATTACTGGCGCCTAAGATCTGCATATTTCCAGGGACGTGAGGCTCCAGGTTTGGAAGAGAACCAAACTTTCAAGTCCATCTTCATGCACAATCTGCATGGCTGCGTGCGGTCAGATGTCACCCTGCATAGTCGTACACATCAGCTTAGTATGAAAGAGATCAAGAAATTCGCACAGGTGGTTTGGCAGACACGCTTATGTCATGTGACAGGTGAGGGCAACAAGAGACCACATCACTGGCAGAATAGAGAACAGAGCCAGGGGGGTGAACGTGGGACTCAACCACAGAGTAGGTTCCAGCCTGGAGAACTGAGAACTACCAGATCCAAACGGAACTCTCGGGATGGCCGTAGCCTGAGACAGAAGGGTAGGTATAACCGGAGTTCCTACGAGCTCCCTAAGGAAGCAAGTTCTGCCAGGGAGTTGGAGCGCATGAAAGAGGTGGTAGGTCAGGGGGCCTCCCTCGCTTACAGAGAACCCGATTCTGACTCCACATAGGAGTGGGGTATAGCCTCCATTCTGGAAACACAACAATGTCACTCTACCGACATGAATGTTTCCTAGTCCCTGTTTTGTGTTTTGACATTGGTAGGGAGACACATAATGTACATGTACATTTACACACCTACATGCCACAAACACCTTCCCACAGGCTTACTCCTGCCCAGGCTAGGAGTTCACAAATCTACACCTGATACTCTTCTCTTTCTCTCCTCCTCTTGTCTGTTTGTTTCATTTGTTTTGTTAAAGAATGCACCTTGAGTAGCAAAGCTTTGCTAATGCCTGGTTATGTTTTATGCCTAGCTTTAGACATAATTAGACAGTCTGCCCAGACTTTGCCTCAGTGTCTGCCCAGACCGAATGCCTCTCAAAATGTATGGACTGTTGCTCACTAACTATTTGAACGTTTGTCTCCTAACACATGGACTGTTGGCCCTATTTGCCCTAAAGACTGTGACCCGCAATCCCATTCTTCAGGACAAAGGGGGGATGTTGGGCCACGCAGGCTTAGGACAGTCAAACCATGGACTTGGGCCTTTAAGATCACCAAGAGGCCCAAAAGGACTCTTTATCCCAGAATTCCCTGCGGTACTTCACACCTACGTGTGACGTAAAGGGGGGACCGGAACCTGAGGGAGACCCCACAGGAAGGCGGCCAGGTGATAAAACTCTGAGACTCCCCTTGTTCTCTCTCTTACCACGCGCTGACTTGAAGTGCTCGGAGACCAAAGCTCACCTCCTGTTTCCTGCAACAATCTTCCTTTGTTTTAAGTTTTGGCGCGCAGGTAATCCGCGGCCGGCAGTGTTCCAAATTCCGAGCTCGGATTGTCCAGTGAACGCATCTCAGTTTCTCGGAGAGCGTTAGGCTATAACAGATTATCAGAAAGATAACGGTCTTATTCTGTCCTGCAACAAAAGGACATCAACGGACATCTTTCCCTTCGACGGAGAACCAACGAAGCCGCTCTTGCCGTAAGGGACCCTCGCCGCCATCAGACGCCTCTACACCAGGACAGACAGAAGATCTGTTTTATCGCCGGACTCCTTTTTCCTTCACCGATCGCAGGCAAAGCGATTCACAAGTGAGGCTTAATTAGGTCTGGGCAGAATTAGCTTTAGAGAGTGTTTTTAACAATTGATTGATTGAAGCAGAAACTGTAATTTTTATCTTTGTTGGACCGCTGTGTCCTGAGTTTTACCTGTTTAAAACTCTTGTTGTTCCCATTTCGGACCGCTGCGTCCTATATGTGTTTAGCGTAACAGCGTTATAACCGGGTATTATTCTTCTGATCAGAAAGGCCAGTGTAAGTCGTATTAACTTGAATTCGGCCATTGGTTTGTTTCTGTGAATGAAGGGAATTACTCCGAGTTGTGGTGCGGGATTCGGACTGTGATCCGGCCTCTTCAGGCACGCATTTCTCTCCTCCTCTATGCTCCTTTTTATCCTCTTTTCTTCCCCCATTACGCACATAGGCTACACACCCACACACACAGAGATCTATACACTCGCGGCCATCCAGACGCCTCAGAGACACAGATCGTGTAGGGCCGAACTCGGTCTCTTTTAGACATTAAGGCCACATTAGGTCTTTGTTAGGTGTGTGCCATCGTAAGGGCGACCATGTGGGACGAAGCAATCTCCCCCTTTTCTTCTTCCCCCCTCTCTCTCTTTCACACACACACACACACACACACACACACACACACACACACACACACACACACACACACATTTACACCTCATTCACAAGGTGTGCTTGATAATGTTTGTTGCTTAGATTAGTTTATAATAGTTATTTGTTTGATTAAGTTCATTGATTTTGGATTGATGTTGCTTTGTTTAAATAAATTCTGTTATAATTTAAGAGAGCAGTGTTTGTGATTACTGGTTGTATTTGCATTGTGATATAAGCTGGGTGCGAAGGCTTTGTGTACGGATTTCACGCCTTCAATTTATTAAATATAGTTATTAATTATTAATAATATTAGTAATTAAATAACTAATCTGAGACTGATTTGAGTGATATTTTGGTTATATTTCCCTGAGTACAGGGTGGTGCCCCAAAACGAGATTAAACACAGTTTAATGATATCTTATTTATATTGTTAATAATTAGAAATAATTATTAAAGAATATAACCAAAGTTGACTTGATACAACCCCAACATGTCTTTACTGGCAGGCTATGTACCACAGTCATTTAAAGTAGCGGTAATCAAACCTCTACTCAAAAAACCTACTCTAGATTCAGGAACTCTGAACTCCCTTTATCTCAAAGATCCTGGAGAAAGTGGTAGCTAATCAGCTGTGTGACTTTCTTCACGACAACAGTTTATTTGAGGAGTTTCAGTCAGGATTTAGAGTCCACCATAGCACTGAGACTGCACTAGTTAAAGTTACAAACAATTTACTTCTAGCTTCAGACAGGGGACTTCTCTCTGTGCTCGTCTTGTTAGATCTTAGTGCTGATTTTGACACTATTAACTATTAGATCCTATTATACAGACTAGAACATTTACTTGGAATTACAGGGACTGCTTTGAGTTGGTTTGAATCCTACTTATCAGACCGATCTCAGTTTGTACATGTTAATGATAAGTCCTTTATGCACACCAAAGTTAGCCATGGAGTGCCACAAGGTTCAATGCTTGGACCAATTCTCTTTACATTATATATGCTTCCTCTGGGAAATATTATGAGGAAAAATAACAATGGACTTCAACATCTGCCAAAAAAAAGACAGAATAATGCTGGTCAGCGTACAAGTGCAATGCCAAATATCAACACTGATGCTGTACCTACCCATAGTAACTTTCACTGTATCATGTCAAAGATGGAGATTATTTGTTCTTGTTACCCAAGTTGTGTCGTATGTTTGTTTCTTTTTTCTATACTAATGAATGTATGTTAATGGGTTATTTTTAATTCTATGATGCCAAAGAACAGCTGGCAAAGGACTGCAGATGAAAATGAGCCTTTCAGCTAACTCGGGTACATTTACATCCTTCTGAATGTTGATTAATGTGCACTGTCTCTTTTCAAAGAAAGAAAGAAAGAAAGGGATATACTTCAGCAACAATCATGTAAAGGAAAGGTTAAGATTATTGCTTTTAACATTTGAAGAAACTTATAAGTTTTAACGACTTCAAAAATAATTGCAAACTCACATGGCCACGTTTTCTTCTGGGTCGTTTGTGTAAATGACTTGTTCACCATATTTTCCTTTGATAAGCAGGACAATCCCAGGGACACTTGGTAGAACTGGAAATAGAGAAAGAACACCAATGTGACATGCACAAGTCCAGTGCACTGTCAGGTCAAACAGCAGAATATATAAAGACGTTTAGTGTGCTTACCCCAGCTGATGATAGAGACTTTGAGTATGTAGTGACTGATGACTATTTTGCCCCCCATGTACAGCTGCAAACAAAGATGGAAGGCCTTCACCGCAAACCATGTGAACGTAGCTAACATGAAGTAGTGCATGGCAGCTGCCATGATCACACAGCCCACTGAGCTGTTGAGTTTTGCTATGTAGTGGTTGGTCAGGAACGTGAGGTTGAGCAGGAACATGGCCGACACAAGGTGGATGAGAATCCTTGTGGATGTGCTGGCCTTTGTTCTCGTGTGATGAGACATGAACAGAGAAGATATGCAAGTTATATTTTCTTCTGGTTACCATAACTTTTTGATTATAAACAATGTACAAGAATGAGGGCATGTCATTTGGCAAACTGTTTAGGATTCGACCAATACAACACATCACTTAAAAGATACATTGTTGATTAATCCTTCACTGGAATATTATAATATGATAATAAGAAAAGTAACAAGAGCTTTACAAACGCAGAAAAATAAAACAGACAGGTCATACAAATGCAAAAGCAAACATTCAGAAATAAGAAATATTTAAAAGACACACGGTTCATTTTATACAAACTCTGAGATATAAACATTTAAAACTTTTTGATTAAAGTATTTTTTCAAAAAGATTTAAAAAAGGTCACATCTCCTTCCTACTCATTTGGGTGAAGGCTTTTGAACAAACCTTTATTTCAAAAAGATCATGTTCTTGTCATTTTTCATTCTATCTTGCTATAATTGTGTTTGGAAGATTGTTTAAAACAACTTAATACGTACAGAGGCAAGTTATATGATCATTACCTGAGAAGGAAGTGCATGAACAGGATTATGCTGATGAAGAATATTGACAAGCCACAGCCAACTTGTGTGATGATGGTGAGATTATTCAGGTCAGAGCTAGAAATGGTTTCATTAAGAGGAGTCTGCAAAGAGCAAAAGATGAACACTTTAAGTAGATGTCACAGGCACTGGCATTGATTATCACAGTGGTTTATAATGAATTTAAGTACAGACATTATAATTCTTTGGACAATATTCAAACACGGCAGCTTTACAGGGCAATGAGATGTATGACTTGACCACTTGAGAACCAATGGTCTTTAGCGTGAAAATATTTTACGCACCAATAATATAGCAAAGAATGTCAAGTGGGAACACTCGCATGTGATGTTTTCTCCATTTTGTATAGTTAAACATCCATCGGCGGTCCAGTTTGGTCGGCTTCCTAACAGAAAACAGAACATGCAAACAATAAAGAGCTCTTGCAAGTCGAGTAACTTGTGTGTTTTTCAGGGGACCTCACAGTGTCTTGTAGATATTTTTACATTTCTGCTTGTAAATAAGCATGAGAGGTATTGGAAAACACATATCCATTGACCCATCCATCTATCCATCCATCATCCATCCATCCATCCATCTATCCATCCATCCATCCATCCATCCAGCCATCCATCCATCCATCCACCCATCCATCCATCCATCCATCCATCCATCCATCCATCCACCCATCAATCCATCCATCCATCCATCTATCCAGTCATCCATCCATCCATCCAACTTTCCATCCACCCACCAATCCATCCATCCATCTATCCATCCATCCATCCATCCATCCATCCATCCATCCATCAGTCCATTCATCCATCCATCTATCCATCTATCCATCCATTCATCCATCCATCCATCCATCCATCCATCTATCCATCTATCCATCCATTCATCCATCTATCCATCCATCCATCCATCCATCCATCCATCTATTCATCTATTCATCCATCCATCCATCCATCTATCCATCCATCCATTGTTCCATCCATCCATCTATTCATCTATCCATCCATCCATCCATTCTTCCATCCATCTATCATCTATCCATTATCCAGTCTCATTCTAAACTAATCCACAGTAGGAGCATTTTTTTTAAACAACAGCATTTTTGTACATAACATTATAAATAAAAGAAGACACTGATTGGTCTAAAACCAAACTAAATTTTAACAATGCATTTCTTTGCAGCAATATTTTCAATTTAACATTCAAATAAGTGATGGAGAAATGAAATCACCTTCACCGTTCCATGACCGACAACTTGCATTTCCTTCCTGTAATCACAACAACATCACAGCATTTCAAAACTTCTCCTGGGTGGTAAACAAACTTTAAGACGAAATGATATATTTTTGATGCAGTTTTTCCACTTACATATGTCGCATTCCAAAAATGGATGGATATTTTGTCTGTGAGATTGCAGATATTTGCTCCCATGTCGACTGCTAAAACCTCATTACCTAAAATGGTGCTGTTCAACTCATCCTGAAAAAAAAAATAAAATGAGTATTTTTTTATTCAAGGTGTTTCTTCTTTTTGATCAAAAGGGAAACTGAGATGATTTTCATACCTTAGCCAGATTGTTGAATCTGATCATAGCAGCAAAAGGTACACTGACATTCAAATTGATAGCTTGTTCAAACGCTTCTTTCGACACCGTAACAGATCTGGAAAACTGAGCCAGAGAATCTCTGTTTTCTATGATCTGCAGAAAAGATCACATGTGAGTGTAAGGGTCATGAACACAGCAGTTTTACATCCTAAGAGTTATCACACATTTCACTTTAACTTTGTTTTCTACAGTCCAGGCAGTAACTCAATATTCAGGATCAAATGATTATGTATCCCAAGGATTATGTGTCCTTGATGTTTGAAATAAACCTCTTATTTTATCACTTAAGTTTGCAGGTAGCTGAGTCAGTTAACCCAAAATAAACTGCAGCTATGTTGACATTGAACATGTGCAAAAGTCAAGTTGAAGCAGTGTACTCACATTTATGTCGTTGTTTGGAGACTCATATGCAAAGGAGACTTCGTCCACATCTTCCTCATCAGTTTCTCTCACTATGATCCCTGTGACTCCTTCTCCCATATTCAATGCTGCTGAAGATGTATTGATAGAGGTGGCCAGTTGTCCCATTTTCTTCATGACGTTACTGTTGATGTAGATGAGATAGACTTTTATGTATGCACATTTGTAATAGTCTACTTTAATTTAAAAAGATTTTACCGACAAGTTTTTCAAGTCAAAGCTTGAATATAAACATACAGTTATTATTTCAGAATAGCTTTGAACATTGTTCCTGTTTCAAATACATTCATATCAGAAATGCCAGCAATATTGTGTGAATACACCTTAAATATAATCCTTTGTCCTGCTGAAATCGTGTGTTTTGAGCTAGCAGGAGGCATTTTTTGGTGATTTGGTCCCTCCATCATTTGTGGTTTTCAGAGTATGATGTGTTGAACTTTGTCTCTTAACAACGTACATGTACGTTACTCCATCAGAGAGAATCAAACTGAAACTTTACTCTATCAGAGAGAGCTTACGAGTGCCCCAGTGTTAAGCTGTTCAGATATTAATGTCCATTTATTAGCAGTAAGCCTACAGTGTTTTCAAAGCATTGAGAAGTGTTTGTTTAAGTTCAGTTTAGTTTATTTCATTAGTTTATCAGAGACAATGAACAACTAACATTTTTCTCTCTAATTAATGAATGTAGCATGTCTTACCTAGCTTGAACAGGGTCCAGATCTTCTCCTCGTGTTACGTTAATTGATACACCTTTATTTCTGAGTTCATCACAACTGTATGCCTTTTCTGGATGTTTCACTGGTTTATTACAGTTGACACAGGTTGCACTTGTCCCTGTTATGCTGACGATGTACTTGTCCTGTCGACCTGTGAGGAGACATCTTGTTTTATCTGTAGCTTTAGTGTTTTTTAACAACTTTAGAAAAATGTGACTTCTATAAATGTAACCTTTCCACTTTTTTAAAAAAAAAGGGCAACTTGTATAATTATTAAGCTGTAGTGGTGAAGTTTGTGATTACCACTTTCATCTCCAACCCTCCATTTACCAGACAGAGGCAGCTATACTAGTAACTTCAGTATTATGCAGGTGAAATGACTGTTTTTGTCAATGGAGTCTGGTGTCTTTAAACGGACAATGTACGGCTGATTCAAGATCTTTGTGTAACCCTTCTGATATGTTGACAGACATTGCAAATAACAATATGAGCCAAGTGCAATAATATTTAAAGTGGACATGCATATTTGGGTAACCTGAGTGTCTACCGACCCACAAAATGTGAAATAAACCCATCCAGTCCTTTGTTTGTGGTCTGCATAAGTCTTACAACACAGAGAAAAATGCTCCGTTTCAAATTTGCTCTCCTTGTGACATCACAGTGGGATTGTTGTAAAACAAAAATACCCTCCCCTCCCTGATATCTCCACCCATGGACTCCACCCCCAACCTAGAGCAAAACTTTTGCACAGATCGGCCATTTTTATTCTAACTAAAGACTACGGGGAAAACTCAGGGGGAGGCTCATTGCATTTAAAGAGACACACACACCAAAACGGAGTGTTCTGAGAGACCTGGTTTATACAGGGTCACAATCCTCATCTGGTGCTTGATTCATGTTATATTTTGACCAAAGCACAGCACAGATGTTTCATTCAGACCACAAGAGACTGTTTTAAAAGGGGTATAATATGTCCTCTTTAAAGGCTTTATATGCGATTTTTTGATCCAGCAGATGTCGCCCTTGAGCACCAGCATGAAACCAAAACAATTCGCACTGCATCTGCAGTCAAGGCGATGTAAACAAACTGAAGATAGGACTCGGAAAACTCGGAAAGCATCACAGACAGTGGGACTCTGGTGTCACACTCATTGTGGACAGTCATGACTCACAGAGTTATTTTCAGAGGATATACTTGATTTCTATTATATTTAAGTGTGAAAAATCGCATATTATTGCATATATTGCAGGTAAATTACTTTTGGAACAATTGGATAATTGGAACAACACTGACAGTGTTATTCATGGAAGCTCACTGTGGTGTTTGTTTTCCCCCTTTTAAGCTAACAGAAGCACATTCTTTTTTCCCCAGGTTATTTTATACTAACAAAAAACAACTCCTAACAAATATATTTATGTCTGCCAGTAGAGCCCCTTTAAGCTAACATGCTGGTCTTTGAGAATAAAAGTCACACACAGAGCTGGTTGACGTTTGTAGAGCTGCAGAAGCAACATTCATACGTTTATTATTTGGGTATGGAGGAAACTAACCTTCTTTGTTGCAGACATTTTCAACGAATGATGCTCCCTTACAATCCTCGTCTGTTTGTACAGATTTAACCTCGCAACTTTCTGGTGATGGATCTATGTAAAGATTCAGAGAAAAAGAAGAAATGTAAGTCTTTTGCGACAGAGCCCAAGGCACAACACATGTCAAAAGCTACAATATTTAAACAATTTCTGTTAACTGAGTGTAATGAAAGTAGATTTTGAAAAAAATGAAGAATAGTAGACTTAGGCCTATTTGTTGGAAATATAAATATTTTGTAAGTGGATTAAAGACTACATTGTTTTCATTTTGTTTTGTCATTTTGTTTTATTATGAAAGAAATTGTCTTACCTGGTGTTAAGTTGCACAGCGACTCTGGATTGCAAGAGAAATCCACATCAGCAAATACAAAACTTTTGTGTATGTATATTTTATATTTATGTTATTAAAGAAGAACTTTTTTGAAATATTTTAAAGGGCCTGCCCACCCAAAACACATTTACAAAAACAAGCAAACATAATGTTTGAAATGTGCAAACAGATATATATATGAAGAATTTGAAACACAGTGTTGTAAAAGCACCTTTGTCTTTGCTGAACAGTTCTCTACAGTAATTCTCCCCCAGCAGGACAGTGAGAGAAAGATTCTGCTTGACGTGCCATTTCGCAATGAGTAATAGGGAAGTACCGTTCTCTGTCTCTATTTGAGGCCACCTTTGGTTGCACCCGTCTGTTTGTAAAAAACAGCAAAATCATTCAACTCTTATGTTGCTGCGATGTATCCATGTAAAACAAATCTAGTTTATTGTGTTCAAATATTGTACTTACTTGCAGGTTGTGTTTTAGGGTTTTTCTGCAGAAATATTATGCAGTCATGTTCCGCTGAGAGATAAAGAATGCAGTGTTGTGGTAATGTCATACAATTTGATATATTTTGCATATTTCTGCAGCAGTTTTTGTTTAATGCAGAATTACTTACAAACAACAATGTAACAACTACTGTGACTTGTGAAAGTATACCAACCTTCACACAATGTTCACATCATATTGCATAATCATTTTGAATTGAAATGCACTTATTGGATGCACAAGTGAACATGAATGCTGAAGGCTGCAACTGATTTTTTTGGTTTCGTAGCAGAAACATTTCTCAATTTTCTTTGCGAATAATTAAAGAAAAATGATATTACCCCCCAACAGATCAAAAGAACGACTATCAACACAACAACATTTAAGACATTTCAAGGGGTTGAATACTTACAAAGGGCAATTGTAGTTTGAGAAAAATAAAGAATACATTTGGATTATGTAAAGTTCAAGTTGTTCACAGTGGATTTGACCGGATAATTTTATTGGTTTATGAGGCTATGAAGAGCCTCAATCCCAGCATGCACTGAGACACAGGTACACCAAGGGTTGGTCAGATGATGCTTGAAACAAAATCCTGCATTCTATATAAGTATGGTCTAAAAAATCAATCATCTGAAGCAATAATTGTTAGCTTATTCCTGTGATTACAACCTTGAAATTATAGAGCACGTATTTTGTAATAATACCAATAAGATTCTTACTGTTTAAATATGTGAGGAGATACAGAGACATGAGAACTTTGTGATCAATTAATAGTACAAAATTTGTTGTTTTTTTAGATAGTTTTCACTCACTTGTCTCCCATTTGGGTTTAACTTTGATGACGTCGTTGAATTTGTCAGAAACAACATACGCTTTGTTTCCCCTTTCCAAACAATTGCTCAGTTTCCTACACATTTCATTGCTCACTCTTGGGGCTGAAATACAACAAAAAAAATCAGATAAAAAAAGTCACACACACAAAAAAAGCCATAAAACAACATATTTAATCTAAGTTATGAATCCTAGAGTTTGTCAAGACTTGACAGTTTCTTGTTTTCTAAAGAAAAATGTAATTTTAAGCTCCATAGATTTTTTTTCTTCTTGAAGAGTGTTTACTTACAGATCCACAAAAGAGCAGCAACAACCAGAGCCAACCATTTCATGTTGGGTCGATGGCATTAAGTCTCAGTCAGGATGACACAACAATTTTCAGTAAAAACTCCTGTAAAGGATTATCAGGCAAAAATAACCCTTCTCTTCACTGGTAACAGTAACACCACAGCTCTGAGCAGCAGCGATAATGAACCAAGAGATAATGAACCTTCTTCAACCTTCTATGAAACTGTCAGACTTTGCATATAGCTGCTCGCATCATATTTTGATTTGCAAATTCTTAAGCCATTGAAGTTCACAGATGAACACAGAACACAGCTGTTCGGGCTGCTATGCAAAATAAAAATAAAATAAACATGTAAACTCACATTATGTTCGGATGAACGTGTGCTGGAATGAATGGTGGTTGTTATGTGCAAAAAAAGTATAATTTCTTTGGGTTAAAAGATGTAAATCAATATGTAAACCAGCTTTTTGGAATGAAACACAATACGCTTTAGGGAAAACTAACTCAAAAACATTGGCTTATATTACAGAGAAGGCTCATGTCTAATAATTAGGGCACGAGCACGAACCATGTGAGGACCCTCTTGAAACCCTAGCGATTATTATTTTTATCCTTTGTTTTTATTCCTCCTCTTTGCGGCCACTTTTGAGGGCCTGAACGTGCCTGAAAACTCAACAAACTTTCCACGGTCATCAGGTCTCGCGAAAAAGATTTTATATTTTGGTGGTTTCGTAAAAAAAAATCCCAAAATGGCTCAGTGGCGCCCCCTTGAAATTTTAAAAATGGCCTCCCCATAAAGGGTTTTTTCACGTACACTCACGAAAATTGGTACGCATATTAAGCTCGTCAGGACGAACTAAAAATCCTCTTGCAGCGTTTCAAAAAACCCGACAGGAAGTCCACAAATTAAAGTTGAATTTCATGATAATGGCCCAAAATCCCTCAAAATCGTCGATTTCAGCCTTCCTATTTGAATGAACTTGTCCGAGGGCGCTCATCTGATCGACGCAAACTCAGTGTCAGTGCGTTCTAGACAGGTTCAGCATATCTCGTTGTGCGCTTCATGTTATTTCGTCGTGGCGTGCGTTTTTACTTTTTTGAGCGTTTTGGCAAGTTGCCAAAAAAGTAAATGCTTATATCTCTGCCATCTAGTGTTCAATCATATTAAAATTTCTCATGCATGATACGGGACCCGCCCTGAACACATCCATGATTGACATTTTTTGATTAGTCACAGCGCCACCTGTTGACAACAGGAAGTTACTACTTCTCAATTAGCATTAGCCATTACTACACGGTAGCTCTGTTTCCCCTCAAAATTGGTGTGGACCATGCTAACACCTTGGCCATACAACACTTTCAAGCTCAAACGCCTACGTCCAACGCTGTCGCCATACGGATGCGTCGCTCGCCATCAAACAGGAAGTCGTTTTTTCACGGGCTTAACATAGCCTTACTGTCCCGAAACTTCATACATATAATCCTGGTAGTAAAGTCAAACATCTTATACTGTTTAAGTGAGTGGAGCCCCCTACAATATTTAAAACATTCAGCCCTGTTGAACCTACAATTCTGAATTTTACTATGCATTTCCAACATGACAAAACCTACAAAAAAGCCTCTTCAACCCATGCCCAAAACTCAACAGGAAGTCCACAAATCACATCGCCATCAAAGAGGAAGTGGCTGTAACTCTTATATACTTTGTCTGATCTTCTTGAAATTACATAGGTATGATCAGGGTTGGCCTCTGAACACAGTGACACAAAACAATAATAAAGTTTAACCATAGCGCCCCCTAATGCAAGGACTAATTACTACATTATACATACTTTCTCGGATCTGCTTAAAATTTCCCAGGTATGATCAGGGTTGGCCTCTGAACACATTGACATAACAATAGTCAACTTTAACCATAGAGCCCCCTAATGCAAGGACTTAGCAATACATCATATACTTTGTCGGATCTGCTTAAAATTTCCCAGGTATGATCAAGGTTGGCCTCTGAACACATTGACATAACAATCATTTACTTTAACCATAGCGCCCCCTACTGCAAAGAATAAGTACTATCTCCCATATACAATGTCAGATTTTCACCAAATTTCACATGAGCAATGTCAGTACTGGCCTGATCACATCTAACCTAATACAATTATGCCATTAACATAGCGCCCCCCCCCCCACTGGAAAGAGGCGGTACTGCATCTCAGATACTTTGTCTGATCTCATTGAAATTTCACATGTATGATCAGGGTTGGCCTCTGAACACATTGACATAACAATAGTCAACTTCAACCATAGTGCCCCCTACTGCAAAGAAGTACTACATCCTATATACAATGCTCAACTTGCTCCATATTTCATAGCTATCATGACAGTGCCAGCCTGAACTGCTCTCCGTCAACCTTTTCTGTAATCTTCATTACGCTGCCTATTTCAGCATACCATCGTATGACTTTTACACAAATCGGACTGCACTGCCTGCTGCTTAGCCACTTTAAGCTGCAGCTGCACTCCCAAGGTCGCGACGCACCCCGACATGCACAGGGGTGCGAGGGCCCTTCATCACCGCTTGCGGTTTTAATTTTCTTTTCTTTTCTTTATTTTATTCCCCTTTATTTACATACTTTTTAACTCAATAAACCCCAATTTAGACGGCGAATCACTCCAAACATCAACATATCATTGCATCAGTTCTTTAACAGTGCAGCCAAATTGCAGAAAGACGACATAAACAGCTCTCCAATGTGTGAAAAAAAAACAGCACTCACGCTCCGAGGTGATGGAGGAATGAACACACTGAAGCTGTCGTCCGCAGCAGAAGGCCCCAACTGATCCTGTTCGTGACGCCAAAATTGATGTGGTTTCCCTCAGTCATTGATGATATGCAGATGATGAAGAAAATCTCTGTTGACACTGACTTGCGTACATAATGATTATTTTATTGACAAACAAGATACAGCATCTCCAGGCTCGCCATGGTTCGGCCTGGCGAGAGACACAAAGCCAAAAGTGATCTCCCCCGAACATAGCATGAGAGTCTTATTTATGGACAGACCCCGGATGTGAACATCTGTTTGTCGTTATGGGACTTCAAAAACATCATGTAACACATCCATATTTGGCAATTCTCTTACACAACACCTTAAGGTAAACATTCAACCGGAGGGGGCTCCTATACCGGTCTCAGATACGAATTATTTCCAGATGTGTGTTACGCAATATTAAAGGAGCAGTATATTACCTCTGTCCTAGATATTTCAGACACCTCACCAGCTTTTTGGAATGAAACACGATAAGTTTGAGGGAAAACGAACTCAAAAATATTGGCTTATATTACAGAGAAGGCTCATGTCTAATAATTGTTATTGATGTATTTATTATATTTCAGTATTTAGAGAAAATTGTTGCAACTGAAAGTGTTTAACAAGATGAATTATTATCTTCATTTGGGGAGGCAGTTGCTCAGTCTGTAGGGACATGAGTCAGGAACCCGAGTGTCAGCGGATAAGTCCTGATACGGACCTGCAGGTTACAGAAATATTCTTAAAAAATATGTATTGTTTTAATTTAGAAATATGAACCACCTGAAAAGTGAGATTATTTGGGTCGAATAAGAATTTTCATTATCAATGACATATTGCCTTGAATAAGCACATTTCAAGGTTATAATTTCAATAGCTTTCTCATTTTTGATTTTATTGACATCAAATCACCTCTCATGTGTCCCAAACATCCTCTCACAACATTCACAGCTCATACTTTGTGAAGAAGGCCACTAACAAATGCCTTAATACCATTATCAAGGGACTATCGCTTTAAATAGGCAATTTTCAAGGTTGGAATTTCAATAGCTTTCTCATTTTTGATTTTATTGACATCAAATCACCTCTCGTGTGTCCTGGACATCCTCTCACAACTTTCACAGCTCATACTTTGTGAAGAAGGCCACTAACAAATGCCTTAATACCATTATCAAGGGCCTGTCGCTTTAAATGTGCAATTTTCAAGGTTGGTATTTCAATAGCTTTCTCATTTTTGATTTGATTGACATCAAATTACCTCTCATGTGTCCCAAACATCCTCTCACAACTTTCACAGCTGTTGGTTTCTCAAAAAGACCTGAAATGTTTCAAACCACCATAACCCACTTTCTAAAAACCCCTTATCTTTTCAATCTTGTATCTACTTTCATCCAGTAGTTCTCAGATCTTTCCCAATGTCTAGTTGCATTACTTTTTGTAGTTTGTCAATGGAACCAATACGAAAAGTAAAAGTATCTTTTTCAGAGAATTACAATATTATCAATAATTAACTTTAAATAAATAATAATGCATAAATAAGTATAAAGAAAATATGTTTTATTTAATTTATTTTTAAGTATAACAATTCAACGCATGTTAACAAAATCAACACTAGAAGCCTTGAAGACAGCTTTAGCTCCAGCTGTGAGCTCTTAGAGACCTGTTAAATATAATAGTTACATCAAAGATAAGAATGATAAATGATGGTTTTCATTGTTGCAAGACACATTATATCTTTGATTCTCTTTTCCAATGAGTCATACATTTAAATGAATGACTATGGTTTAACAAAAAGCACATTTCCAGTGTTTTCCGAAACATGCCTGGTATTCCTTGTGGGACATTTTGGTACATTTTCTGTGGTACCACCTCTCACATTCGTCACAGCCCATCTATAAGGAAATGTATATATTAATTAATTAATAGCATACGTATATGGAGGTCAAGTCATTTTTGTGTAAATTAAAAAATAAATATATATTTTTTTACATCCTTTATGAAAATCAATCCATAATCAACTGATCTGTATGAACAAGAGTAAAGGGGGCACAATATGAAAAGCCCAAAGTTTTTGAAAATGTGATTGGACAATCACAAAGTCATAAAGTGTATTGTAAGGTGAAAAGTTGGCTGCTTAGTTACATTCTGTATTGGAGTAAACTACAGTTAAAGGTGAAAGACATCAGCTCTTCTACGTAAAAGAAGAATAAAAAAAAATATGACAAAAATGTATTACAATCCACAGAGCAAATGTACAGTATAAAAGTATTTCTTTAAAAATGTATGGGCCACAAGAGAGTGGACAATATTTTTATTGGGGCGGCAGTAGCTCAGTCTGTGGGACTTGGGTTGGGAATCGGAGGGTTATTATTATTAAATTATTATTTAAAGTGACAGGCCCTTGATAATGGTATTAAGGCATTTGTTAATGGCCTTCTATACCAACTAAGAGCTGTGAAAGTTGTGAGAAGATGTCCAGGACACATGAAAAATGAGAAAGCTATTGAGATTCTAACTTTAAAATGTGCTTATTTAAGGCAATATATCATTGATAATGATGATTTGCAGAGTTATTTTTATTTATTTTTATTTTGTATGTTAAGGGCTGTCACCTTCTATAATAGCAGTGGATTGAGATGTCTATGTTGAAAAACAAAGAAGTTATTGAATATTGAAATGAGCCGTATTGCACTTTTACGACGGTCCCTAGCTCCGCCTATAGTCACCGGCGCGTTGGACAGACATTCAGTTCTTTGCGCTCCCAGCTGCATCGTCATTTTTGGTTATTTGAAGTTTATCAAAACTGTGAAACGTCTGCCTTAATCTGCTCTCCCACATATCCCCAAACTGTGAGAAATCGATGCTTCGACTCAGAGCTATTGAAGGTAATCGACACGAAAACAGGCGAATGTCAAATATGAAACTATCTTCACCCCGGTTCTAATTTATACCAATAAAGTGTTAACATGTAAAATACACATTCAGTGAATCATGATGCTCTTACTGAAACAATGCCATCGATGAGGAAGGTTTGCTTGGCACATTTATTGATTAACTTCATGTTTCATTATAGCTTATACATCGTGGTAAATTCCTCCTCAAACTGTTCTGCACACGTTTGTAAGGACAGTCACACCAACATTACTGAATTTAAAGAGCCCATATTATGCCCTTTTTGGGTTTCGTATATTTAATCTATGTACCTACTAAAGTATGTTCACAATAGCTAAAGTTATAAAAAAGGGTCTGTTTTCATGTACTGCCGCTCCATGCACCGGCTCGCTTCTGACTCTCTCTCTAATAGTGTCGTTCGTGAACGATTCGTTCAAAACGAACAAATCATCTGGGTGAACGAACTGAACTGAATCACTTACTGAAAAGAGTCGTTCATTTCTCAACTTTAGTTGCGCTCTCCTCTCTCCTCTCTCCCGTCTCGTGTCTCTCTCTCTAGACCGTAAGAGTCGCTCAAAGCCCGCCTTCCCTCTCCCTTTCATGTCAGTGATACGTACTGACTGAACCAACAGGACGGAGTCAGTCGGGAGCTCTGTGTCGCTCAAGCCCGCCCCTACTTTTCCCTCTCATGTCTCGAAAATTGAGGAAGTAGAAAATATATTATTTAACATTTAGGTGTCGCGAAAATGTCTGTGCTTTTTATAGTTGCTGTCAGTTTGCAAAAGGCTTTTATATCCAACTCAATTTCACTCAGCTGACTGTTTTAACATCCACTAACGATCGTGTTTCAGTCAGTACAGTGTGTGTGTGACTGAGGCTGGTGACTCGCAGTCTCGCTCGTTCACATTCAGTCAGTGATTCGTTCACTGAACGTACTGAACGGGAGCTCCGACACGAATCACTCACTGAATGTACTGAGAGGGAGAGAGAGACTCGTAGCTCTCGTTCAGTACGTTCAGTGAACGAATGACTGACTGAGAGGAAGAGAGAGACTCATAAAGTAGCCTAAGCCCATTATTTTTTTAAATATATATTAATAATATAATATTATTGTTTTTAAATCATTTTTTTGCCCTGCTTATGTAATTTAAAATATAACTGTTCTGGCATAGGATATATTCGTTGCCATGCATATTTCCTGCTGATATGTAGCCTATATTAAGTTAAATTAATTGTCATTCATGATAATGTTTGCAAACTGAAAGCTGCTTTAACAGACACATACTTTTTCGCGACACCCAGCCTAATTGTTATTAAAATATTTAGTGCCGTGCTTCCTCAACTTCGAGAGAATTGAGACCCAGGGCTCTTGTTCATTGTACTAGTACGTCGTTCAGTGTACGAATCATTGACTATTTTTTAATTTATTTATGGCTGTGTCTGATTGAAATGGCTTAAAATAAGCTGTAAAGTCAGTAAAGTAGCTGTCATGCTCTGTATTGTTCTCCGATGTGCGGCTGCGGACTCGCCAGTGGACTCGGCCGCGCGTCTATATTATTTTTTAATTGATTTATTGCTGTGTCTGATTAAAATGGTTTAAAATAAGCTGCAAAGTCAGTAAAGTAGCTGTCATGTTCTGTGTTTTTGTCTGATGTGCAGACACGGACTCGACTGTGCGTCTCTTTCTCTCTCTCTCTCTCTCTCTCTCTCTCTCTCGTCCGCCTGTTTGTAAACTGAGCACGCTTCATAATAACATAAAGTGACCAGTGTGACCGTGCCCTGACTGATGCTCAGTGAGTGATTCGTTCACTGAACGGGAGCTCTGAGTCACTCTCTTCCTCTCAGTCAGTCAGTCAGTGAGTGATTCGTGTACTGAACGTACTGAACAGAACGGTCGGGGAAAATACATGTGATTGTTTTAGCAGCTTTCAGTTTGCAAACTGTAGCTTTATCCAACTAAATTCTCAGCTCATTGGCTTATTATTCACCACCGGCTGTTCTCAGTACGATCGCGAGCAGAACTAAACGGTCGGCCGTGTTTCAGCTTATTAAATTCTGATTCACAGACAGCGTTGCGGAGAAGTACTGAACGATTCGGTGAACAAATCTTTTGAATGAATCACTTTACTGAACTGATTCTACTGATTCAGTACACTGAAAAGGTTCTGAAGTGCCCACGTTCAGAGTCCCCACGTGTGCCAAGTCTGATCTGATTGGTCGGCTGTCGGCTCTGTCGTGATTGGTCAGTCGCTCAGCATGGTTCTCAGAAATGTCTCGCCCCTTTTACCATATTGGGAATGCAGCCACTTTGCCTCCGTGCAGAGCAAAAACAGCGGTATGCAAACGGCAATGGCAACTTCAACTTCACCAATCTGACAGAGAGGAGGAACAAACACAACAACCTTTGCCACGAAGGCATGAACACGACGTTTCAGTGTTGTAGGTATTTATTTTGCAGCCTTTTCAGATGTAATATGTGTGTAATATATGCTAATTGGTAGCTAACGCAATAGCTTCATTGCGTTGTTTATGTATATGCTAAGTGTGGAAACTGCAGCTAAATGCTTACGGAAGCAAACACCGTGTGCTGCAGAATACCATGATAACTTACAACAAGAACATAGCAGCAGTAACACACACCTTATGTTTGTATCAAGTCTTTTTTATCAGAATAACTCTCACTGTTATTATGTTGAAAAATAAATTAGCCTCTTCCAATTTCACTGACTGGAGCTACCAGCATATTTCCCTAATCCAAAAATATATATCTTACTCGTGGCTTCACAAAGTTTGGCTTGATTACAATATGATTATTGGCCACAAATGTTTTCTGTACAATACATTTTTATTGTATTCACATTAGTACTGTACGTTGTTTATTGCAGCGACTCACCTTGTTCTGCATTGTATATCACCTCCTTGATGTGATTAAAAATTCAATGAGCAATTGTAAGTATCAATGACATCATAGACTTACTTAGACTACAAAAGCCCAGGTGATAATCACGTGTTTGTTGGATCAATATCTCATGCAATAATGTTTCCTCCTCTGTCATTATTTTCCTTCTTATTGAACATTATTTCATTTTAATCAGTATTGTTGGGCCTCAGCCATGTGAGCTGGACAAAGGACTCAGACCTGTATCGCAGTTCTCAAGCCTGACTAGAGTCATTTTGGAGGTAACTAAACAAAGGAGTCTAAGCCCAGCAACCCCCCAACAGAAACTAACAAATAGGTGTGAAAGGTGGGGGGTGTCTGAATTCTCTATCCTCATTGGAGGAGGCCTGAGGTAAACCCACAGGCAGCTCCAGTCTTTAAAAGCAATCACCAGGCATTGCTTCCTTCTCTTCAAGTGTGGTCTGCCGACCCAAAGAGGATACCCTCTCCACATGATGGACTCTAGCATTCGAGACAAACCCTTTCCTCCTCTTGGCTTACATAGGTTAAACTCCAGAGCTTTGGGGCGCAATCAGATGCTATCAGGTTCGAGCAAAAAGAAGAGTTTCTTTCCTTTGATTTTTCGTAAGACGTCATTGAACGCAACTGGACAGGAGCGCTGAAGGAAGCCCACTGATCCATGAATCCACAAGGACACATAAAGAACTCGGCTCCTGCAACCAGAAGACCCTAGAGCAGCGCTTTGCTTAGATTAGTTTATAATAGTTATTTGTTTGATTAAGTTAATTGATTTTGGATTGATGTTGCTTTGTTTAAATAAATTCTGTTGTAATTTAAGAGAGTAGTTGTTTGTGATTACTGGTGTATTTGCATTGTGATATAAGCTTGGTGCGAGGGCTTTGTGTACGGATTTCACCCCTTCAATTTAATAAATATAGTTATTCATTATTAATAATATTATTAATTAAGTAACTAATTTGAGACTGATTTGAGTGATATTTTTATATATACCCTTTTTTTCAGGGGTTATATTTCCCTGATTACAGGGTGGTGCCCCAAGAGTTGATTAAACATAGTTTAATGATATATTTTTTTATATTATTAATAATTAAATATAATTATTAAAGAATATAACCAAAGTTGACTTGATACAACCCCAACAGTATCTTCTTCTTTCATCAGGAGAATGAATCCGCTGCCTGTTCCTTGCCTGTACCAAAAACATCAAGGACTGTTTAAACACATATACAAACATCCACAACATCTTCAGAGGAGAACATCACGGAGAACTGCAGAAGAGTATGTTCATTATAAATAATGATTTACATCTTCAATCAAATTCATTCTAATCAAACAGTTTCACTATTTCAGAGGAATAAAATTAAACAAGTGAGAAAATCATTTGTTGAAAGTTCTTTATTCTCAGCTAAGGTTAAAAAAACATTTAAATGTGTAGAACTATACGTGTAAATATACAATGAGAAGTAAAATTTTTACATCCAACTATATTGTCTCCATACAGGCTGTGCAGACACTTTGCAGTGGTTGGAGTGGTTATCCTGTCGTGTGTCGTCCTGAGGATTCACCCCGAGTTTCCTGACCCGACTGGACAGTATGTTGGCTTCCGCCCCTTGACTACACCTGGACACGTGTCGAGCCACCCCTCCTTCTTTTGAGAGCCAGGTATTTTCTGCAGCTCCTCCATGAATGGTTCTGGTTCCTGAAACATCTCCTCCAACACCAGTGCCATCAAGTCCTAGACGTATCCTGTAAAAAAGTAATTCAAGAACAAAAATCTATTTAATAATGTTTGGTTATTGCTCATTTTTCACACTCATCTGTTTTTTGCAAACATTTACAAAGACTTTGAAGGTATATTTAAGTAGGTATTTATCACTTTAAAGGTTTAAAAATAGATTGTGTGTTGTGTCTGTTTTTTTTGGATTTGAGGAATGCCACCTTATAGACCAGCTATCCTGTAGAGGTTGTTGCTTTATTACGTTCAGCATGTTCGATGTTATGCATCACAGACAGCAAAAAGCTACAATACAAAAAGCTAAAATCAGAATCATGTAATGAAATCACAGTTTTCTGATATTCTTGCTCAGATTTCAGCAGTTGTACATTTTTTTAGTTGTGTGTGCGTACCTTTGCTTGTCCCTTAGTGTACCCCAGGCCAACTGTGTGTGACCCCTTTGGAGGTAGGTATGTCTGTGTGGCCTCTGAGACTTGTGGGGAGTCTGTCTGCCACCCAACCTCATCATGGAACCTTGGTACACTCATTAGGATACTGGAGCTTGTGTTCTGTGTAATCTGCTGTGATGTACTTACAACAAAGAGACAGAAAAATAGCAAATTTAGCATGGCAATGTAACATGAATCACAAATTCACTGTCTTCTTGTTAATAGCTAAATATTTAGACCACACATATTTTTCAAAACAAAGTGCCTGCTGCACACATCTTTACGTGTCTCGTGTTATTGAATAGCCTATATATATATGGGTTAACCCATTCTTTTGCAGTCAGTGCTATGATTAAACAACACCACCTGAACACTGGCCAAGCTGTTTAGATCAATTACCAATACTTTAGCAATGGTCCGGCTTACTACATCGATAAAAAATCACCACGTAACAAAGCAGTTTTACGCAGAGGTGGATAAGAGAGTAGAAAGAGAACAACAACAGTTGTGTTAACCAGGAAGTTAGCAGTCTTATAAAGCTCAGATACTGTAACAAAGCAGATTTTACATTCATTAGACCTTCTCGAACCACGGCCATAAACACGAACTTTAGCACCGTTCAAGCTTCTCACACCAACAAAACAAATGCAAAGTAACAAAACCTAGAGAGAGGCTAACCACAACAATGTCAGCCGTTTGCAGAGTCCAATAATGCTCTGAGTCCGTAAAAAGCTGATCAGGACCCCCAAAACACTACTTACATGTCTGAGGGTGGTTAACACTGCTATACCTGTTACCTATGGAAGCGATTGGTGATCAGAATTCAAATGATAAAGCTAATTTGAAAATTCAAATGCATTAACAGAAATTCTTTTTAATTTTCAGAATATGGGTGTATTATTTGACTCAAAAATAAAATTATGATTAATTTATCTAATTTGAATTTTCGTTTTCAACTTTAAAAATGCACATTCTTTGACTAAATTAAAATGAGGAAGAAAATGGCATTTGCTTTATCATTTTCAAAAAATGCCCCGCTAAATCTGTATCATAATTCAAATGAAAAAGCTAATTTTAAAATGAAAATACAGTAACAGAAACATGTTTTAATTTTCAGATTATAGGTGCATTATTTGACCTATATTTAAAATGAATATTCAGTCATCCAGTTTGCATTATACTTTTACTCTCTATGTATGCATATTGTATGACATAATTCAAATGAAAACTAAAAGGTCTTTGATAGTGTTTTTAAAAAAACAGCTACAATAGCTATTTTTGTTGAATGATTTATCAGACAACCAATGGAGCTGGGATACAAAACAATTCTTATGATGTCTTAAATGTGTGTGAGTTGAATTAGAATAACAATCCTGCAAACATGTTTATAAGAAAGTTCTTTACACTTATTTTACCTCATTATATATAATGACATTTGGATGATTTCCACTTTTAGACAATATGACTGTGAACCTGAGAGCTTAACACCTTGTAACTAAAAACCTTTGTGTCACACTAAGAATCCCCTGGGGACAAAGTTTGACCTCTTATCTCTTCGCTGATCTTGTCCTGTACTTGTGTAAGTTGTGTTTACTGATGAAAAATCTTCTTCTGCCAAGTTTGAACCGTCAAATGTATCCCTAACTCTGAATCTTGGCTGTAGAAAATGACACCAACCCGCTGAAAGCAGTAACGAATAAAAAATAACTTCACAGAAGAAAATATCTTCTATTTTAAGGTCTTGTTTGCTTTTGTAAACCATTTAAATATATCAGTGTAAGTTTAAGTGAGCTCCATAACCAACCAAAACAATCCTCCCAGGAGGAGAAAACAATTGCTGCAGAAAATAACCATCAACAAAGTCAACCAACCAAACAAAGATAACACAACCAAATCACGACAAACATAACCAAATCAAGACACCATAACTAAATCAAGACACCACAACCAAATCAAGACACCACAACCAAAGACAACACAACCAAATCAAGACACCATAACCAAATCAAGACAACACAACCAAAGACAACACAACCAAATCAAGGCACCACAACCAAAGACAACACAACCAAATCAAGACACCATAACTAAATCAAGACACCACAACCAAAGACAACACAACCAAATCAAGACACCACAACCAAAGACAATACAACCAAAGACAACACAACCAAATCAAGACACCACAACCAAAGACAACACAACCAAATCAAGACACCACAACCAAAGACAACACAACCAAATCAAGACACCATAACCAAATCAAGACACCACAATCAAAGACAACACAACCAAATCAAGACACCACAACCAAAGACAACACAACCAATCAAGGCACCACAACCAAAGACAACACAACCAAATCAAGGCACCATAACTAAATCAAGACACCACAACCACAGACAACACAACCAAAGACAACACAACCAAATCAAGACAACATAACCAAGTTATTATTGATGATGATGGTAATGACGGTGGTTTTGTTGATAACCATGATTTTAAGATGGTTTGTACTGTTCTTTCTATGTGTTGTACTTCACAAGTGTTAACATAAATAAACAGCCAGCCAAACTCCTTTTCAAGAGCCAGGAAGTGAGCGTGCTTGCTCCTTTAATTACTTCTTCAAAGTAGACAAGATGACAATGAATCGGAGTGAAACTAGAAAAGAAAATACAAGCTGCATTTAGTAGTTGACTTTGAAACAATAGTAGAGTGTAAATTTACATTAAACTCCTAAAAACTTAGAATAAATGTACATAAAATATATCAATATAGACTATCAAACATGTAAACAACAAGTTAGACTTACAGCCATTGCTTTCTGAAGGATACACACCAAGGATGACTTTGGATTCAACATGGAAACCCATACAGACACCACCATGCTCCTTCTCTGTTTACACACTTTCTACTTCCTGTTCCCTGCTTCCTGTGTCATCACAGATTTCAAAATAAAGGAACAATAACCTTTTATTCAAACGACAATGAAACTTTGTCCTTTAACATATAAAACACATCAAGGGCAGAACACTCCCCGTCTGGCACTTACAGATGCCACATAAGATTTAGCTGTCCATATTTGATCTGTGACTGTCTTCTGGCAGGAGCATGACAACCTCAGAAATGGGCCGTAAGAATGTCTTTATTTTGCCTTGTGATGTTGTCCTGACCTCAATTTTGCGGACCTTGCCATCACTGCTCGGGAAGGTGGAGGTTACCAGACCCATTGGCCACTCATTGTGAGGGGCCTGGCTTTGTTTAAGTAACACCCAGCTCCATTGGTTGTCTGAGAGAGAGAGAGAAAACAAGATGGTGGAGAGAGACAATGCACCATGTGACTTCGTCACATGTGGACAAAATGGTGGACAACAAAAGAAGCTGTGTGGCTGCCTTTTGAAATAGTTTTGAGCTCTCTGAGCTGAGTTCAGTAACTCTTACTTAAACACCAGAAAGCCAGTGGCCGGACTTTGATTCAACGGCGGCTACACTGGTCTTTCTGATTGTGAAAGGTAAACTAGCATAGCATTACATACATAGGTGAACACAGCAGTTCATCACAATAAAACAAATGCAGCAGTTTACAACAGATAATAAACAGAATGTGATGTGTCGTCAACAATGATGCATAATTATCAGTGGTTATAAAAGAAACATAACTATTTCTGAAACTATTTCTGCCCAGACCAAAGCTCTTACTTGGGGTAACTCCTGGTGATCGTTGCAAAGTTGGTTAGATCGTCACTCTGTTGAATGTTGAATCATCAGATTCAGGCAGGGTTCCTTCGTGGCAGATGTAGGAGGAGGGTAGCGGGATTCAGATCTTCGACCAGAGCGCTGCTCTATAGGGTCTTCTGGTTGCAGGAGCCGAGTTCTTTATGTGTCCTTGTGGATTCAGGGATCAGTGGGCTTCCTTCAGCGCTCCTGTCCAGTTGCGTTCAATGACGTCTTACGAAAAATCAAAGGAAAGAAACTCTTCTTTTTGCTCGAACCTGATAGCATCTGATTGCGCCCAAAACTCCTAAAAATATGCCGTGGAAGTAGTCAGCTGAATCCTCTGATGCTTGAATTCAGCATGTGAAGAGCTACCTATACTGAGCAACCTCAGCTCTGGAGTTTAACCTATGTAAGTCAAGAGGAGGAAAGGCTTTGTCTCAAATGCTGGAGTCCATCTTGTTGGAGAGGGTATCCTCTGGTGTCGGCAGACCACACTTGAAGAGAATGAAGCAATGCCTGGTGATTGCTTTTAAAGACTGAAGCTGCCTGTGGGTTTACCTCAGGCCTCCTCCAATGAGGATAGAGAGTTCAGAAGCCCCCAATCCCCCCACTTTTCACACCTATTTGTTAGTTTCTGTTGGGGGGTTGCTGGGTAAGACCCCTTTGTTTAGTTGCCTTCAATATAACTTTAGTCAGGCTCGAGAACTGTGATACAGGCCTGAGTCCTTTGTCCCAACCACATGGCTGGGGCCCAACATGGTCAAGTTCATCGAGAATCAGTTCAGCCATTTCAACAGCCAATTCAGCTCCACACAGTTCTAGGCGAGGTATTGTGGGCTCTGGTTGAGGAGCTAGCTTTGCTTTTCCAAGCACAAAGCCAACTTTGCACTGACCATCTGTTGTAATGACCCTCAGGTAAGCTACTGCTCCTATAGCCCAGTTAGAAGCATCAGAGAACAGACACAACTCAGTGCATGTGGCATTGGAGAGGGACTGATGTATGTATGGACGTGGAAGATGTAGGCTGCTCAAATCCTGTAGTGATTTCTTCCACGTTTCCCATTTATCAAAGTTATCTGCAGGAAGTTCGGTGTCCCAGTCGTGAACTTCAGTTGAAAGTTCTCTGAGTAGAGCTCGTCCTCGGATGGTCACTGGCACAACCAAGCCTAGTGGGTCGAAGAGGCTATTGACAGTAGATAGCACTCCACGTCGCGTGAACGGCTTGTCGCTGAATGATACTTTGAATGTGAAGGTGTCAGAGTCTATGTTCCAACACAAACCAAGACTTCTTTGTACAGGCAGAGCTTCTTCATCAAAGCCTAAATCCTTTAGACCAGCAGCAAGGTCTCCAGGGGCAAAGGCTGGCATTACTTTGATACTGTTGGAAGCGATTTTGTGCAGTCTCAGATTTGAATCTGCCAGTGAAGCTTGAGTGTGCTTGAGTAGATCGATTGCGTGAGCCTCAGCCGGAAGAGAGATGAGCCCATCATAAAAGTGTCTTTCGACAGAGTGGCGCGAGTCAGAGCCATACTTCGGCTCACCTTCTTGGGCAGCTCTTTGAAGGCCATTTATGGCCACTGCAGGTGATGGACTGTTCCCGAAAACATGCACTCGCATCCGGTACTCTGCTACCTCCTTTGTCAGATCATTATCCTTGTGCCAAAGAAATCTTAGGTAGTTTCTGTGGTCTTCTCTGACCAAAAAACCATAGAACATTTGCTGAATGTCAGCTGTCAAAGCAACAACGTCCTTTCTGAACCTAAGCAGCACTCCAAGGAGGGAGTTATTTAGGTCAGGGCCTGAGAGCAGGACACTGTTGAGGGAGATGCCGTGTTCTTGAGCACTTTTTTGAGTCAAAAACAACACGTATTTGACCTGGCTTTTGTGGGTGGTACACCCCAAATATGGGTAGGTACCAGCACTCTTCGTTTTCTTGGAGAGGGGGCGCTTCCTCTGCATGTCCATTTTCAAAGAGCTTCACCATGAAGGCAACAAACTGCTCTTTCATTTCCAGATTTTTGTGCAGCGTGCGTTGCAAGGAGTGTAGGCGGGAGAGGGCTTGAGCATGATTGTTTGGAAGGCGTGGTCTGGGTGATCTAAATGGTAGGGGAGCTATCCAGCTGTTTTGATCGTCTCTCTGGAACTCTTCTCTCATGATCTCAAGAAAGGTCTCATCCTCGAAAGATAGAGCAAGTTTGTTATTGCTGTCTGTCCTTGCAAACACATCTTGTCCAAGTTTATCTTTGGCAGGATAGCTGGATAGATGGGTGGTGGTACAGCACCTGTGCTCCCCGCCGTAGCTTGCTTTCTCTTTAATACAGATGTGATTTTGACATGGCATCAGAAGAGAAGGACGTCCGTTCTGCAGCACATTAGTCTTAAACACAGATACAGTGGGTTTGTGTGCACTGTCGATACAAACCTCACCCACAATCACCCAGCCTAGATCCAGACGCTGTGCAAAGGGTGCGTTGTGGGGTTCTTTCTATGTGTTGTACTTCACAAGTGTTAACATTAATAAACAGCCAGCCAAACTCCTTTTCAAGAGCCAGGAAGTGAGCGTGCTTGCTCCTTTAATTACTTCTTCAAAGTAGACAAGATGACAATGAATCAGAGTGAAACTAGAAAAGAAAATACAAGCTGCATTTAGTAGTTGACTTTGAAACAATAGTAGTGTAAATTTACATTAAACTCCTAAAAACTTAGAATAAATGTACATAAAATATATCAATATAGACTATCAAACATGTAAACAACAAGTTAGACTTACAGCCATCGCTTTCTGAAGGATACACACCAAGGATGACTTTGGATTCAACATGGAAACCCATACAGACACCACCATGCTCCTTCTCTGTTTACACACTTTCTACTTCCTGTTCCCTGCTTCCTGTGTCATCACAGATTTCCAAATAAAGGAACAATAACCTTTTATTCAAACGACAATGAAACTTTGTCCTAAAATATATTATGATACTATATATATTGTAGAATTGTAGAAATACATTCAACACAATCAAATACAGAAAAATAAAGACAAGGCAACAAAAAGTAGACAATACTGACACAATAACCACATGCAGCCAACACAACAAAATGCAAGGAAAAGGCATTACCATATACAGGCAATCCAGCCAGAGACAATAGAACATAGCTAAATGTATTTTTAAACAAAAAAGTTGTGTGTTTGGTTATATGTTGTCATTTGTCTTAGAATAGATTATATGAATGGAGAATCCGAAGGGGGCTATTATCTTTGGAGGCAGGGCAATGTTGATCAGACGCTAAATGCTCATCAGACTAAAGCCAGTGGGTGTACAATTGACTTTGATGCCTGCGTAAGGTTTTGCCATCTGCAATCTTTTCTATTGTATATATTTGGTTGTGTTTTCTACATTTGGCTGTGTACCATTTAAAGTACAATATACAGTTTTGTGGTCTGTGTTTGTTTGTGGTTTCTTTGATTTGGTTATGTTGTCTTGATCTAGTTATGGTGTCTTGATGTGGTTGTGGTGTCTTGATTTGGTTGTGGTGTCTTGATTTGGTTGTGGTGTCTTGATTTAGTTGTGGTGTCTTGATTTGGTTGTGATGTCTTGATTTAGTTGTGGTGTCTTGATTTGGTTGTGATGTCTTGATTTAGTCAAGTCAAGTCAAGTCATGTCATATTTATTTATGAAGCACAAAAACAGCTACAGCTGACCAAAGTGCTGTTCAAGCCGCGTTTACGTGGACTTTGAATTTTTGCAAATAGATGTGCCTAAACATGCACAGGATACATGGAAAACACACTAAAGAGCATATAAAACCAGAAAAAGCATAATATGGGCCCTTTAAATTTCTGGCTTACAAGCATAGACTGTGCTCACGTCTGGTGAAATCTCCAGGCATGTAATGAAACTACTTCAGTATCTTTTGTTGATACTGTTAATATGTGGAACCCTTTTTCCTGTTCTGAATTTTCTGTAAATTTTCTAAAAATGTGAAAACAGCTTTTACACAAGTGACCACAAACTGGAAATTTATTAAAGAATAAATAGAAATATGCACTTTAAACATGACAAAAATACAACTGTTTGTATATACTTAAGTCTTAGACCACACTTATACTGAACACATGAAAAACATCTTTATTGCCTGCTTTTCAGAGTGTCTCCGCTGACCTGCTGCATGAATTAAAAGCATTTGGAGACATTGCATCCCAGCAACAGGCTCAACTAGAGGTGAGTTAAACTCTTCCGAGTCCTTTTATTGACTTTTTTTTTCTAATATTGTTGTAGTTGAACTAAGGACTGATTAACGTTTACTGAAATTGTTCCATGTTTTTAACACTCAGGAAATCCAAGTGACGATTACAGACCTGGCTAAAGCACGGGAACATATGACGCAGGAGAGGGAAAACTTCTCCCTGGAGGCCGCTGAAATGGAACAAGCTCTCAAGGAAGCAGAAGTTTTCTTGTTGTAGAAGTGTCAAATAATTTCCCACCTTCAAACATTGAAAATAAAAGATAATATTAATGTATTTTTTTTAATGTAAGTGTGACTGAAACTGAATAAAAGATTCCTATTTCTCATCTCTTTCAATATTTGAATGTTGCAAAATATTTTTGACACTTTATCCACAGCTGGGACATTTTATCTATGCCCATATGCTGCCAGTGACTTTTTTTATTTGGGACCGAGTTTTGTCATCAAAAATCAGCCAACATGGATGCAAATTAGTCGCTTTTTGGCGACTCTCGATTTTTTAACATTAACTTAGGTGACTTGTGCAATTCTTGGAGATCTGAGTAGTTTTTTGGGGTAGGGGGTTTATGAGTAACGGATGTATTCATCTTTGTCTCTTGATCTGTATATATTGTAATTTCCTGTTAATTTAAGCGTACTAGCACAGGCCTTCGTCAGATGGTAGATTAGACTGTTTTTTTTTTTTGTCATTTTTTTACTTGGGATATCTCTCTTTTTTGTGTTTTCATCCCTGAGCCAAGAATAATTACATTTCATAGTTACATATAAACATTTCATAGTTACATATAAACATTTCATAGATACATATAAACATTTCATAGTTACATATAAGTCATTAACTGCAGGAACCCTTCACCCTCTCTGATTCTCACTAAAGGAAGTTGTGCAAACCAAAAAAACAAAGTTATTATAAACTAAACAACTCTTGTGGAAAAGATAAATAATGAAGACAAGATGATCACTCAAATAAAAAGTCACTGCACACGTGTGTCATTAAAGTAGCCGATATGATAGTCACTGGATATGCTATTATCGGCCGATATTGTCGACTGTTTTTTTTCCACACATATCTATGTTTTGAAAACGTCTGTAACATGATACTTCTTTACAGTTTTCAGTTATTTCTTTGTACTTTCTTGTAGTCTGCACTTCAGTCCTACAATGATGCCTACTTTATACTTTCCTGTCCTTGAATCTTCTTAGGGTTTATCTTTTGTCCGGCAGGTTAGCATAGGGGTTCTCCCAGGGGACCAGTGTGCCTAGAGTGCTGCTGCTGTCGGTGGAACTGCTCGAGTCAGCGTTTGTGTTTCCTACTTGGCTGGTTTTGTAGTAGTAGATGAACAGGAAAAAACCTGCAAGACAAAGAAAGACAAGAAGAGTCTATGAAATGTTTATTTTAGTTTATCCCTTTTTTAAACTCATTGCTTGTCATACATAAGGTACGGTCACATAATTAAAGGAGAAATGGTTGGAGACGATAAAAAGGAATGTTAATATTTTAATAACCGCTGAAAGAAAAGCAGCAAAATCTTACATTTAAGAGGCAGGAACTAAAAATTATTTTACAATCATTATTATTTGCTTGCACGATGAAGGTGTTTGTCATGGAGTTAGCAATTCATTGTCTTTAAATTGGAAAAATAACTTTTTTACTTTTTCAAGCATTTGTAGGCATTTGGCCTAATGGACCAAAGACTGTATAAAACATGGACGTAGGCTCAGGGAGTCACCTATTGGTTTCTGAAGAGAACATGAAGCTCATGGATGATGCTCGCCATGTTTGAAATGCTATCTCAGACTCACTGTTGGTCAATCAAAGAGGTGGAGCTGAGGTGGGTCTTAAGTCTCTTGGCAAACAGCTAAAACACGCCCACCTGTAAGTCAACTCAGTCACGCCCCTAAACTTTGCAAGTGTATAAATAACTCTCGGGCTTTATAAAATAAAACAGACGATTTGCACACAAACATTACGTTGAGTACCAATTAAGAGCCTATTTTTTTTACAATAATCTGCAGAGTCATCAACAATGGGAATAACCTCCAGTTACAACCCAAGCCTTGACCCCTTTTCACATGAAACATAGGTTATACATCACGTGTTGTAAAATCAACAATCAAGGACATATTTGAAAACAACATGAGCTGACACTGTAAAAGAATATGATGAAGGTAAATTATTTCAAATGTCATAAAGGAATACATATTACAACCCAGATCATATTCAGGATACCTTGAAAAGAATTGAGGACTGTGAAGATGTAGTAAGAGGGAATCAGGAGGGCGCCATAGGCGAAGAAGGCAAAGCCCCACGTGATACCCAGCATGGAGCACAGTCCCAGGATGGTTAAAATACTTCTCCCACTTGTTCCAGTTGGGCTGTTTCCTGATTTGGTCCTCCTGAGACAACAAAGCCAGATAAGTATGATGACGAAGGTGGTGAAGGTGAAGACGAAGACCAACGCATAGTAGCCTATGTTGACGATGTAGTGGGCGTCACTGTCTGTTATCCAGCACCTTGGAACAGAAAGAGGAAAGAGTCATTAAAGTGAAGAGAGAATTAAGCTTCACTGAGCTATTCTGCAACCTCATTTAACACTCTAAGATCTTTGTTATGTTCTCTTTTGAACCACTTCTGTGATAAAGCGTAAAAACAGGTAACCCTGTTCTTTTCTTGCAGACTGTGTATGGTGACTGACTGGTTTTAAAGCAGAATGAGTTTGAGTTGTCAGTTTTGATCTGTAAAAAATTTTTAGAGGGCAAAACTAAACCATGCAAGGCTTAAAGGATAATCTCTCTCCTGGTTATTTAATGAAGTATTTCGAAATATCATGGGAGGAACTCCCATTTTGAATCATTTTGCTGATCTAAACCTGTTGATGCAAATTATTTTTTGACGGGATTTCATCTTGCTTTTGTTTTAACGATCAAAAATGTGTACTTAATAAAATAAAGACTGTTTTGGCAGCATGCTGTTGATTGCATGTGACACAGACTCCAGGTTTACAATCATTAAAAAATAACTAAATAGTAATAGTCATTTATGGGGGGGATGACATGCAACATCATGGCCATAAATGGACCCTGAACATCGCCATAGTACAACCAGAATACCCCTATGTCTGTTCTACATTTATACCATAAAACTTCCAATAAGAGCCCACTCCAGTTTAAGACCCAGTCCCTTTTACATGCCTGGTGTTGCTGCAATTTTGGCAAATGAAGGCCTCAATAAAGGTCTCAATTAGAGGCTCTATGTATTTAGTGTTGATTAGTTTGTGGATCAAAAACCAGGAGAGAAAGCAGAAGAAACAAAAAATAACAATGGACTTCAACATCTGCCCAAAAAAAGACAGAATAATGCTGGTCAGCGTACAAGTGCAATGTCAAATGTCAACACTGATGCTGTACCTACCCATAGTAACTTTCACTGTATCATGTCAAAGATGGAGATTATTTGTTCTTGTTACCCAAGTTGTGTCGTATGTTTGTTTCTTTTTTCTATACTAATGAATGTCTGTTAATGGGTTATTTTTAATTCTATGATGCCAAAGAACAGCTGGCAAAGGACTGCAGGTGAAAATGAGTCTTTCAGCTAACTCGGGTACATTTACATCCTTCTGAATGTTGATTAATGTGCACTGTCTCTTTTCAAATAAAGAAAGAAAGAAAGAAAGAAATGGATATACTTCAGCAACAATCATGTAAAGGAAAGGTTAAGATTATTGCTTTTAACATTTGATCAACTTTTAAGTTTTATCAACTTCAAAAATAATTGCAAACTCACATGGCCACGTTTTCTTCTGGGTCGTTTGTGTAAATGACTTGTTCACCATATTTTCCTTTGATAAGCAGGACAATCCCAGGGACACTTGGTAGAACTGGAAATAGAGAAAGAACACCAATGTGACATGCACAAGTCCAGTCCACTGTCAGGTCAAACAGCAGAATATATAAAGACGTTTAGTATGCTTACCCCAGCTGATGATAGAGACTTTGAGTATGTAGTGACTGATGACTATTTTGCCCCCCATGTACAGCTGCAAACAAAGATGGAAGGCCTTCACCGCAAACCATGTGAACGTAGCTAACATGAAGTAGTGCATGGCAGCTGCCAT